>NW_028258296.1:22605000-22857500 GCF_053883595.1 Heterocephalus glaber | reverse complement strand
TTAGGATAAATATCCAATGCCTTATTTGCATGAAGAGAAGCCAACCCTGGGAATTTTCAATATAAAAAACCCCTTTACCTTTATCCTATGGCTTCTAGAAACCTTTTCAACTACCCACTCTCGCCCTGTAGAACTTACTTCTTTGTTGCCTCCAGTAAGTGTACCCCTTTGCTGTTTTTTCTGTGTGTCATGTCAGATTTTTGTTCAGGATAAAAACCCGGAAAGAAGCCCCATAGGACCCCTCATCCAGCAGCAAACACAAATGGACAGATTCTAAGTACTGAGGAATTTGTCTAGAGCACAGTACATAACATCAAATTCCGTTGGTCCTGCTACCACTAAAACACTTGGAATTCAGATCAAAAATGATAATAATGAAGGGGAAACAAAAAAGGGGGAAACAACGAAGGAAACAAGACAAACAAGAACTCTTTCTTAGAATAGACTCAACCATTGGTGTTTTTCTATTTGTTTATTTTGTTTTGTTTGTCATTAGAGCTTAATCTATCAGTAGATTCTCTGCCTTACTTGCCCTCTGACTTTGGGAAAATCCTATCCTCTCTAAGCCCTCACATCTTAGCAATAACATGGGTACTCACCTCATAGGGTGTTGTGCATGCTAAGTGTAATCAGGCTTATAAAGTAAGTGTTGCACAAATATTGCTATTGTTGTATATCAGCAGCAGCAGCAGCATCAATTCTGGCCCAGGCCATTTTCTTCCTGGATGGCTACAGAGACCATATTTGTGGCAACATCTTTGATACCTGCAAATCCAGACTTCTTGAAACCATCAGCCCACCCTGGAATCTCCCTACATAATTCTTATTTGAAGTAATTGTACCCTTGTCTTAATTTCCCCTGACTTGTATATTAAATCCTGGAAACTTCATTTTATTTTCTTATATGCAATGTTAAGTGTCGTTTTATGAGATTCAGCTAGATTGTACCTTCTACATTGGAGTAAATAGTAATGCTTAAACTATGTCTGGTTTTTATGTGCATTAACTAACATCAAATATAAGGGACAAAAATGTCCAAATATGGCTGTCATTATCTCTTCACCCATCCTATGCTGTAGGGTGTGTTTTTATTTATATTTTTTCCTACCTCTACTCGGCTCAAGCTCTATTTGCAGATCCCAATTTTTCCTCTACTCTTCTGGGGGTTTTTTTCCCTGCTTTTAATACATGTGAAACTTTGCCACCATTTAAAAAGTTTCCAACCATGACAAAAGAGACATTAGAGTTACAAATACAGTAAATTATAGTTTGGAGAGAATATGGAATTTTGATAAGTTGAATGTCTGATTAGCTGGGAAAAGGTATCAGAGACTAACTTAGATATATTCTAACTTTTACAGAGATCATTACTAACATGAGTAATTTTTGGAACTAGTTTTTTAGGAGTGATGGATGTGATTTACTATAAGAGAGAAGGAATGGTTAAAGTTGTTTAGTATTAGAATTGCTCAGAAAAAAGATTTTGCTACATATAAAAAGGCTTCATAGTTTATTAAAATTGATGAAAGAAAATGATCAGAGAAAAATTTTCACTGTTTTTGTTAAATCCTTTGAGAACATTGGAAGAAATAAAATTTAAGAGATAACATGACTTAGGTAATAGAGTTTGGGGCTCTGCCACTTCCTGGGCCACAAGACCTGGGGAAAAATCTGACATCACTTCCCTCTCTTCACCCTGTCTGGAGTGAGATGGTGTGGGCTGTGTGGTTCCCAGGGTCTTCTCCTGGATAATATTCTAAAAAATCAGATACATATTTATTGAAAATTTACTCTGTGGAACGCATCATATTATCTTACAGGACACAGAAGTGCTAAATTGGGAGTCAATGAATGGAACTTGAAAGGTTTCTAAGCCAAACTGTTTCCTACACGAGTGGCTATCCCACCTGATGCAGGCATGTGGAGAAATAGGGCCCAGCCACCATTTCCCAGGATCCATGGGCCACCCAGGCCCACACAGGTCTCCAAACACTGAGCTTCTCCCTCCTTTCCCTCTAACAAATGACAAGTTTGCTCTGGACTCCTCTAAGCAGTTGGAAAGCGAAGAATTAATCTATATTTGATTAAAAATAACAGTATAATTGCTGATAATAATCATGATAATGAGAACAGTAACAAAAAAGGAATCCACCTGTGAGTTATTTCAATTCGCACATGAATTTAAACTAAAAATTACTTCAGAAGCTAAGCACAGAGTAATGTGTTTTGGACATTCTTTAGAAAGAGTAGTGACCCATTAATCTAACCATCTAGACACAGATATGGGAGGAAGCATGTGGGAAGTGAGAAATATGTAAAAACTGAGCTTCAGAGTTTTTTTTTTCTTACTTCTAACTGATGTGTTTGCCAGTATGTTATGAGCATCATCAGAGAATTCAAATACAAACTTTTGTTTGGACATCAAAGAATTTTTTAACTCCAACTTAGGTAATGAAATACATGTATAAAGTCACAGATCCAAGGACTGCTTTGTGTAGCTGGTTGCTCTATCACAACATTTTTTTAAAATAGCAATGTAGGTTTAACTTTAATACCTGGAAAGAAATTTAGAGAGTCATCAAGAGATTGATTTGCGAACCAAAAAAATAGACACTAGGTAATGCTCAACATGGCTTATTCAGAATAAATTCCACTGGATTAATCTGATCTTGTTAGAGAGAGTGACAGACCTGACAAATGATGGACTGTGGGTATATAAGAAGAGGCAACAAAGATAAAATATATAAGGATATGTCAGTGACTAGGGTACATTTAAAACTAGCTTCAGATGGGTTTATTCTAGACACGTAGATGCATAAAGCTTTTCAGAATCATTTCTTTGTTGGCCCCTTTGGAGTTTCAGGTGTCACTCTGTAAAAATGGGGTTTTTCAGACTGCATGCCCTGGCCTCTCTGAGGGTGACACAGTTTATATCTAGATGCCCCTCGGAGCCTCATACACTTATACATGGTACCCCATGCACTTATACGTGGGGCTGTAGGAGAGGATTGGACCATGGGTGCACTATAGATGACTTGCCATTAGGAGGTGGGGCCTGGTTGGGAGGCAGGTCACTGCAGATGAGACCTGGAAGGCACAGCTCCCTCTTCAGTTCCTCCCTTCTCTTTCTGCTTCCTGGCCATCATCATGGGAGCAGCTTTCTTTTACCAGGCCCTTTACCATGCCTTCCTGCCTCAGAGCTGGCTGACCATGAGCTAAAAATATGAGCCAAAATATGCTTCTCCCCTTTTGAGGTATAAGTATTGTGTCCCAGTGACAAGAAAATGACTAAGACAGAAGGTCAGAGATTAATCTAGTAGGTAACAGTTACTATGGAGTAGAACAGATTAGAACAGAAACAATAAGAGTTAATTGCATGTAGTAAGGGAATATACTGTTTTGTATAACTGGTTTTTTTAAACTCTGTGTGTGTTTGGTGGGACATGATATTAAATCTATTTCTTTTTGTGAGTTGAAGTAAAAAAACATTCAAAAGCCACTGAACTTAATGATAGCTCAGAATCCATATTATTTTTTTTCACCCCTCAGCAAACATTTATTGCATCTGCCATGTGTTTATAGCCCCTTCTGGCTCTAACATTTCATACTCTTAAGATGGGGTATCCAATTAACAACAACATATAAAGCTGAAATTATCAGCTTGATAGATTAGAATTCTACCCTGTCTATTCTTGTGACAATAAAGCACAAATTAATTGCATCACATATGCAGTTAACTTACACAGGTTCAACTATACATGTTTAGCAAACACAAAATAAAAAACATTTATTTAAAATACTTTGGTTCCTAATGCAAACCAAAAACTAATTTAGTGCTCTTCTGAAAACAAAACAAAAACAGAATCAGAAATAGTACTCTTCCAACACTGTGATGGGGAACAGACTATTTAGACCCTGTTAACAGTTGGTGAGTAAATCCCAAGCCATATATCTTAAATGTAGTTAGAATAAACACAATTGTGCATAACAGGCTTTGAAAACTAAGCCCTGGAGAAGCTTAAATCACATTGAAAATCTATTATAAAAGAGGAGTCTCTGATCTTCCTTCTGAAGAGCATAGATCATCTTCCTTCTTTTTCTTTTTCTTCTTCCCCTTCTCCTTTCTTTGCATGCAATTGAAAAGTAAACATTTTATGTGATACTAATGCATTAAGGATATATTTAATATCATATAAGTTATGAAGCATAGAGAAAAAATAAACCCTTCATCAACTTACGAAGAAAGAATGTTACCAATACCACACATTCTGTTCAATCCAATCCTAGCTATATACATGTTTGACAATTTGTTGGTGTAACTAGAGTCCATCCATTTTCAGTGCTGTATAATATTCCATTGTATAGCTATACACAATTTAATCATGCTCCTTCTAATGAGCTGCCATGAATGTCCTTGTGTACACATCTAATGAGCTACTATATATCTCCTTGTGCATATATGCTGGAAATTCACTTGGGTGATCCTTCCCAGTCTATTTCAGATCATGGTGCTGTCCAACCCTGCAGTAACCTGAACAGCTGCTCCTAGCCCTACTCTACAACCTCAACAGAACTCCTGTGACTTCCAGACATATTAGTCTACCACTTCACCCAAGTTGAAACTTCGGCCATATGGGATACCTTGTCCAGGCATGGAACTGTCAGGTCTTTGGGAATGAGGTTTGATTTCACCATATGGTCTTCGAAAGTACTCATGGAAGTTTTTTTAGTCTGAGTAGCAAAATATATCTGTTTTGCTACATCCTTACTAATAGTTAATATTTCAGACTTCTTAATTTTTATCAATCTACTGAGCATGAATTGTTACTTGCCATGGTTGTAATTTTGAGCTTTTTGATTTCGAGCTTTTTTTCATGTATCAGACATATATATTTCTTCTGATATCCATGTCCAAATAATTCTATCCATTTTTTCAGTTTGGCTGATGTGTTTTCTTGCTGACTTTGAAAGAGTTTTTTATGTAATCAGGATATTCATACATTGTTGGCGTATGGTGATTCAGCTTTGTCTGTGATAATGAAATGCCATCAACTGAGGGGCTTACGCAACAGAAAATTTACTTCTTTTTTCTTTTTTCTTTTTTTTTCTTTTTTTTGGTTACTGGGGATCGAACTCAGGACCTTGCACTTGCAAGGCAGGCGCCGGAACCACTGAGCTAAATCCCCGGCCCAGAAAATTTATTTCTCATAGCTCTGGAGGCCGGAAGCCTGAGGTAAGGGTGCCAGCCTGCTGGGTTTCTAGTGAGGATTCTCTCTGTGATTCGCCAACAGCCCGCTTGGTAATGTGTGCTCTTGAGATGGAGAGAGGGCAAGGGTTCTGTGGTCTCTGTGCGGAGGCAGCGATGCCCTCGTGATGTCATCTGATTACCTCCTGAAGAGCCCCTGCAAACACCATCTCACTGAGGCTTATGAGGCAGTGTGCAAATTTGGAGGGACACTGCGTTGCCCTATAGCATATACATTACAAATACACAGCTTTCAGTTTGTTTTTAATCTTTTCACTTTTGTTATCCTATGAATAAGAGTAAGCTCACAGACTTATTTTTATAGCAGTAAAACTGTAGTATTATAGATTTACCTGTGACTCAAAATCTTATCTCTACTGATTTATTCCATCTGGAATCTTTTTGTGTGAACAAACCAGAGACTTGATTTCATTTTTGTCATTATGGATAATTAATCGTGCTAGTACCATTGTCCAGGGGACAGTGGGGAACCTGTGTCATAGAATCACTATGACACCCTCAGGTTTTCACGTGAGGAAGGCTTTGTCTCTGCGCTCTCTGATGATCGACTTTTATCAACCTTGCGCCTCATACTGTCTGAGACGCGGTGGGAAATCTTCATATAGGAAAGAACAAAGCCCTCTGCTAGTTATTCTTCGGAAGATTCTTGACAATTCTTAGGCCTTCAGTCTTACATGTAAATTTTATAGTCACTTTATCAAGTTCTTTTTGGAGTTTTATTTGAACATTTCAATATATGTATAATTAAAATGAGAAATAACTGAAATTCTTACAATATTGACATTTCCTATCTATGATCATGGTTTATCTCCCATTTATTAGCATTTCTATACTATCTTTCAATAAAGTTGTAAATTTTTCCTAAGCAAATATTAAAAGTTTTTATACTAATTAATGAACATCTTTTAATTAAAATTATAACTAGTATACTTCAATGTGTTTAAATTATATACAGTATTATTTAAATATGTTTTGTTTTATTATATATATACACAAATATAGTTTATCTTTATATATTAGTTCTATATCCAGGCACCTTGCTAAACTCTAATATCAATTTCCAAATATCTATATAGATTATTTTGTGTTTCCTAAGTAGGAAGTAATATAATTCGAGAATAATAGCTGTTTTATTTCTCTTTTTTTCACGTATTTATTTAATTTCATTAACTTCTTTGGTGGAGGGGAGATATTGTACTTTCTATGTTCTCTAGTACAGTCTTAAGTAGAACCAGTAACAATGAGAAACTCTTTGATTTTCCTGACTTTAAAGGATATGGTTCAATTTCTCATAATTCAGAATTGTTATAGGTTTCTACAGATACCAACTATTACATCAAGAAAGAAAACTTTACTCCTGATTTGCTAAAGATTTTGTTTGTATTTTAAATCATGACTGTTAGAATTTTATCAAAAGCTTTTTCAACATCTACTGGGAAAATAAACATATTGTTTTATCTTCTTTAAATAATTACATTGGCTAAACTTGTCTAAACCATCTTTGTATCCCTGAGACAAACTGAATTTGGTCATGTTGGCTTATTCTTTCCCATACCTTATTATATGCAGTTTTCTAATAATTTGTTTAAAATAACGAAATAAGTAAATGGAATTGAATGGTAATGTACCTTTATTATTCTGTCTTTGTCTGTTTTTATAATTAGGTAATGCTACCATTATATAATAGTAATTGAAGAGTATGCTGTCGTATTTTTCTGTATTCTAAAAAAATGTATAAGGTTAGAATAACCTTTCCTTTGAATATTTGCATAACTTGTCTTTAAAATCCACTTATTCCTAACTTTTTCTAGATGATAATTTTAACATTATATGAAGAATGATTGTGCATTTCTTTGTCAGGCTTTGTAACTCATATTTTCTTTGATATTTATCCTTTCCATTTATAGTTTAAAATTTATTAAAATTCTTCATATTTTTCCTGTTCTAAATCTCTACCATGTCTTTATCCCTCTTTATTATTACTAATATTACTTGTAGCAATTTTCCCCTTTTTTAGTCAATATTGCCAAAAGTTTTTGTATTCCTGTAATCTTCTCACAGATTCTTACATTTATCTTTATTATTTATCATTTCTCTCATATTTATCTTTATTGTTTATCATTTCTCTCACATTTATCTTTATGCATCTTTTATTTTTTTATTTTGACTTCTGATCTTCTTTATCTTCTACAGATATATTTGTTGGACTTATTTTGTTGTTGCAGCCTAATTTGGCCATAAAAAGGCTTTTCTGTGATGGGTGACATAGTACATATTTTAGGCTTTGTGAGCCATATGATCTTTGTGGCAACTATGCAGTTCCTGTCATTGTAGCATAGAAATTGTCACAGAAAACAGGTACATCAACAGTCATGGCTGTGTCCCAGTAAAACTTAAAAAACCAAGGCAAAATCTGTTCCTCGGATCATAGTTTACTGACTTTTGGCCTATCTCATGCATTGTCAGTATGCAGTCAACAGAAGTTTGTGGAGTTCTCCAAGGACTTTTAAGGGCTTTATTTTTTGGGAAGGAAAGAGCAGAACTATGTTCATTATAATGGTAGGATGTTATTTGACTTTTTACTATATTGCATGAAACTGCTGGTGAAAAACAAGGGTGGATAACATCTGTCTCTTTAGCACAAATCTTGGTAGTGATTCGTATTTCTCAGTACTACAGTGTCACTGTAAAAATGAATCCCTGCTCACTTGAGAATGTCCTTAATAAAACAGTAAAAATTATTATTTCATTAATACTTGAAACCTGATCACATATCTTTTAAACTTTGTCTTGTGAGTTAAGGTGTATATATAAAGTATTTCTACTGTATTTTAATGTATGATGGTTGTTTCAAGGAAAAGCACTTACGTGATTAGAGTTGCAAACTGAACTAGCCATTTTCATGAGACACCATTTTTACTTGAAAGAAGAGGTAGGCCAAGGAACTAGTAGTTTGGATGCTCAACTTTGGATATCTGTCAGACATTTCCTCAAAAACTAATGAAAATATTATAGGTGAGCGACTGAAAATATTTATCTCCAATGTTAAAATTTGAGCTTTTGAGTAAAATTAGAATTTACCTTGCACCTGGTACTGTAAACTCGACAGCTTCCCAATACTCATGGGCCATTTCATGAAATCAGTGGTGGCATTAACAAGTATATTTTTTCCCATATAGTATAATGAAATGTTAACTTTCAAGAGCTCTGTGTAACTCTGTCTACCAATATTTTCCACATGATCAGCAAATAATATCACAAATTCCTGCATGGGTAACAGATTCAAAGTGCAAAATATACCAATGGATCTTAATATAACAGACCATGAATGACTCAATGATATGGTTTCAGATTCCACCTTGCAACTAACCTGTAAGAGATTATCCCTGGAGGAGATGTGGCATACTATCAAAGAAGAATATTGATAATAATATGAAAAGGTTATTAACAAACTCTTTTCCCTAATATGCCTATGTGAGGCCAGTCATTCTTTTTATACTTCAATCACCCTAACTTATTACAGTAGATTGAATGCAGAAGTAAATATTGAGAATTCAGTTCTTTTCTATTAAGTCAGACATTAAAGAGATTGTCAATAAGGTAAAACAATTCCATAATTGTTTGTCAAAATATTTTTTATTAAAATATAAAGTTGATACCTAATGAGTTTATTATTTTTAAATAAGTTAATAAATTTTCAAATTTCTAGTTCTATAAATATTAATAGTTACAACCCACATAAATGAAAAAAGGCTCTTTGGGTCCTCATGTCCCTGAGACAAATGTTTCAGAATAATTGATCTAACTTATTAAGTTGTATATACTTATTATTTTTGGCTTTCCTTTTCTAATATAATAATTTTAGCCTGTAAATGGCCTTCATAGTAAAAGGTACCAGCTTGTGGGTGACTTTCAGAGAAGGAAACTTTATTTGTGGTATGTTGAACTCCTGGGGCCAAATAGGATCCAGGAAACCAGGGCATACAGCATTGTGCCATCCCTGATTTCCTCCTCTATTCTGCCTGCCTCTTTTGTCATTCAGTCAAAAAAATGCAATACAATAAAATAAATGACTCCACAGTCTGTTTTCAGCCACATCACATTTTGATATGCAGTATTATCATTATCACTCAGTTGTGAGCTTTTTATTTCAATTATGATGTTTCCTTTCATCCTCGGGCAATTATAACTGTGTATTATCAATTTCTAACATTGATAAAAATGGTAGAAATTTTAATTTGTCTTTGTTATTGACCTCTAATTTAACTGTACTCTAGTAGGAGAACATGGTACTTATTCTTTTAAATTTTTGTGACTCATATCATAATATGTGGTATGATTTATGAAGATTACACATATTTGAATATAATATGTATTGCTTGAGGGTGGGGTTTATATATGTTCACTTAACATACTTGCTACTA
Organism: Heterocephalus glaber; assembly: GCF_053883595.1. Taxonomy (NCBI): domain Eukaryota; kingdom Metazoa; phylum Chordata; class Mammalia; order Rodentia; family Bathyergidae; genus Heterocephalus; species Heterocephalus glaber. The sequence continues at coordinate 22,847,810 of NW_028258296.1, read as the reverse complement.
GTAGGACTCAGTTCTTCTATATCATGACTAAGATATCATCCATTGATTTATCAATAATTTTAAAAGGTACCATGTGAAAGACTTCCACCACAATAGGGATTTTGTCCATTTTTCTTTTTAATTCCAGAATTACTAATTTTCACATTTTTATGCTATATTACTAGGTCAACTCAAGCTTAGAATAGATACCTACATTCTTGGGAATTTTAAATTATATAATTATATAAGTAATCCTGCCAAATAAAGCTTTTTGTGTGTGTCTTATATTTTACTTTATTTGTATCAATTAAGCTACTCAAATTCTATTGAGGATGAAATTTGCCTATTCTTTCATTCTTTAGTTTTCACTTTTCCATATCATTAAATTTTGAATGTGTCATATGAAAGCATACTCATGTACTTTATTTTTTTCCCAATATGACAAACTTTGTGATTCAATTAGCATATTCAGCCTGTTAATATTTACTGTAAGTATTGATATTTTATATTTGTTTCTACCATTTTGCTTCTTTTTTCTTATAATTAATTAAGAGTTTATTTCATTTTTACATCATACATTTTACTCGCTAAAGTATATATTCTATTTATGTAATTTAGAATTTACTTATGAAGTTTTTACCCTCTATGCTAATTTGCTGAAGTCTCAACCTGATGTTGTCTTATCTTGAAAAGAATGACAGTCTCGGAACACTGACTCTGACCTACACACTGCTGGCTTACATGCTGGTATTGCTCTGTATTTAAATCACATCACTTTGAAACTTCATAAATTAGACCTTATCTTTAACATAATTTATACAATCAACATAATTTTTCTAAATTCTCTAGGAGCTTAAAAAGTTATTTGTGTACTTCTTTTTTTTTTTTTTTTTTTTTTGGTACCAGGGATTGAACTCAGGTCCTTGTGCTTGCGAGGCAGGCGGCAGAACCACTGAGCTAAATCCCCAGCCCTATTTGTGTACTTCTTATTTCAAATTACTTCCATTCTTCTTGAGCTCATTTTTATTAAATATATTCTTTGCTCCTTTCCAAATTTGTTAATGATAAACAGACACACCATCAAGTTTCCATTTATCCTAAAAATTCCTATTTATTTATTTTATTTTATGCCATTAGGGATTGAACCCAGAGCCTTCACACTGAGTTATATCCCCAAACGTTTTTGTTTTTTTTTAGATTTCGAGACAATGTTACACTAAATCCCCAAGTGTCTTAGTCTGGACTTGAAATTTCAGTCCTCCTGCCTCAGCCTCCCAGAATGCTGGAATAACAAACATACACTGGCTTCCTCCCCATTTTTAAAATAATATTTTGCTAGGTCCACAATTCTAGGTGTGCAGTTACTGCCTTTCAATGCTTGGAAGAGTTTGTTTTGTTTGGTGTTTTTATGTCATCTATGATTGCTGATGTAAAGTCTGCTGCAGTAAAATTTTCATTCCTCTGCAGGTGATCATTTTTCTCTGGCTGCTGCTAAGATCTTTCTTTGTCTCCCGTGATCTGCAGATTCATTATACTATGTCTAGTTGTGATGTCTTCTTAGTTGTAATACTCAGTAAAAATGTGTTTCTTTTCTCTTTAGATTCATCTCTTTCTACCATTTCCAGGAAATTCGAAACTATAAACTCTTTGTTCTTTCTTTTTTTGGTACTGGGGATCAAACTCAGGACCTTGCACTTGTGAGGCAGGCGGCGGAACCACTGAGCTAAATACCCAGCCCAAGCTCTTTGATTATTAAACCTCTTTTATTCTGTCTATTCTCTCTTTGTGACTCTGCTAGATGTCTGTTAGGACTTACTCTGTATTCTATGTCTGTTATATTTATATTATACTTACATTGTCTTCTATATTTTCTATGTATCTTTCTTTCTTTCTAGGTGGTATTATTAATAATTTGTTCAGATCTACCATTCAGTTTACTAATTCCTTCTCCATCAGTACTCTATCTTTAAAAATGAAAAAATATTTTTATCCTTAAATACTCCATTTGTGTTCCCCCCAAATTATAAGGGATTGTAAGATCTCTTGGAATGTTACTCATTTTAATTTCTTTTTATTTTCTTAAATAGTATATGTATATTTATTTTATATTTTATACCTACCAATTTGATATCAAAAGCCCTTGGGATTCTAGATCTTTGTCCTTTTTTGTTGATTGTTTCTAATTGTGGACTCATATTTAAGTGATCTTCATCTATGCAAAGAGCAAAGGTCTAAAGCAGGGGTATTTTCTTTTTAGGAAATTTTTCACTGCTTCTGCGGGGAAAACTAGCAAGCAGACACTAATCATTCTCTTTTAAGGGTTCTGGATTAATGTGAAAATATCAAGTTTAACATTCCCATGGTAGTTTTTGGCTTTTTTAAGAAAATAAATGGGGACTCACTAGAGTAACTGAGCAATGAATTGTTTTACCTCATTTAAGTTCTTAAACTGTCACTCTGGCTTTTACAATGAAAATAGGCTGAGAGCTGCTGGAGACAGGTGGAGGCTGAAAGCGTAAGCCAGGAGTTGTTAGAGCAAAGGAAGTGAAGTCACCAAGGGACAGAGGGACCTGGACAAGATGGTAGGCTCAATGGACTGGAGAGCCCCGTGGGGTTAAAAACAGGTAGGTTGGAAAGAAGAGTACAGGAGAGAGTCAGCTGCACAGGGCAGAAGTGACAGAATTTAGAAGGCATGGACCTGAGAGGAGCAGGGGTTTCGCTATTGATAAAGATGAGGTCGCTGCTGCCTGTGGAAGAGAGTGGCTGAGGGAAACTAGAAGAGGGAGAGAGAAAGGACTAGTGAGGTCATCTATGTGTGTGCTGAGGGCGAGAGAGAGACAGACTCTGTTTGCACATTTGGGGAAGATAGAGGAAGCTTCCTGGTAATGCTTTATGTTAGAGACAGTGTGGAACAAATGTCCCACATACCGCTTCCCAGACCCTTGGGCTCTCTGGTGATACCTTAGTCAATGGTTGTAATGATACTTGAGTAGGAAAACAAACAATCTGTGTTTCCAATTAAAATATCTTTTGGAAAATGTTGGCGCAGCCTCTCCAAACAACATTTGGCGGAAAATAATTTGAAACTCTTCTAGAAGATAATGATTACTCACCTTTTCATGTATGATACTTCTACTTTATATTTTCTTACTCCTAACTGAGGCTCCCACTGTCAGAAAGGTCATCTTTGTCCGCTAAATCCTTCCTAAGTGTTACCTTATCAAAGTTTGGTTTGTTCCCCTTCATGATGCTGCTTTACCATTCTTCCTGACCTGGTCAGCTTCTTTATCCCCAACCTCTAGAAGACTTCTATCATTTACCACTCCAGATCCCTGCCGTCACTGGGCACAGCTGCATAGACTTTTCTTTAATCTCTTGTTGATGACCTGTTTCCAATAATCACTGGGAATTGTCCTGCCCTGTATCCCTTCCCTTTTTCCTCATGGTATCCAGGTACATAGATGCAAATATGGAACCCAGTCTTTTAAAAGATAAAACTCTCTGATTCCTACCCTGATCCCCCAGGACGATATATCCCTTTCTAATTGTCTCCAATGCATTTTCTGCCACACCTTCCATTTGCCTATGTACGCCTAAACCAATGATCACTTACTGGCAGCAAATAATGTTCCTTTAAAATTACACCTTAAAATTAACTCCATAATTTCTACCTTACCATTTAATTTCACCTTTGTGTGGTTTGCTTCATTTTCCAAGTCTCTAATGAAGGCAGACAAATAAATAAATGAGGATTTACTACGGACTTTGAAACCCATCTACAAAACAGTTTCTTCTCCCATCTCCTCCACCTCCTCAGATTTTATTTTAAGAACACTGACCTGCGTTTTGCTCTAGAACCCACTATATGGTATATACTTTAATATATGCTATCTCATCACATTCTCAGATCAATTCTTTGAAAATATTTTATTTTTCTTGTGTGAACAGTGAGACTCAGAAATTCATAAACTGCATAAAGTCACACAGCTAATGAATGGCACAGCCAGGATTTGAACTTGGTTTTTAATCCCACTATACCATCGACATATATTGATTTCTTGTTTGTTTTTAGTTTAGCCCCTTTCAATATTCATAGCCAAATCCTAGTTCACTTTTTCTTTCTTTAGGTAAAATATGCCATCTAGCTGAGCATGGTGCCTCACACCTGTAATCTCAGTGCTCTGGGCCACTGAGTCAGGAGGGTCACAAGCTCAAGCTAAGTATGGACAAGTTAGCAACTTGGCCAGATCCTGTCTCAAAATAAGAAATGGACTGGGAATATAGCTCAGTGAGAAGGCCCTGGGCTCCATCCCCAGGACCACATGCACACCAAAGCCACCTATTGTCTTAGCATGTGACACAAAAGCAATTTAAATCATTTATCATACACTAAATAGAAATAAACAAATTTTGGTTAGGTTGCTTGGTTTTTCTCATTTATTTTCTATTTTATTATTTTTTTAGCAAAGCATACTTACAAAACACTTTGCTTACCTGATGAAGTGGAATTTAAAAAATGATTTCAGCTATTTCTCTGTTCTCAGATGAAGATATCATATTGTCTTGGGACAAAGTTTCATCATCATGTGCCTTCACTCAAATGGGCCCTTCTCACTAAGAAACTGTGTGAAAGAGGGTGAAAAATTACTACCAGGGGAAAGGCCATGGTAAAGCCTTATTGGCTTGAGAAAGATGGTGCCTCTTGAGATCGTTTAACACAGAGAGTTGGGGAAGTAGAGTTGAGCCATTTTTATAAGAAGATCAAGGCTCTTTGTTTCTCTAAGAGTAATTAGTAGCTCTCATTTTGGACCACAGTTGCCTCATCCAACAGCCACTGACAGGGGATGTCCCTAAGTCCCCAAAGAAAAACCTACTACTAGTGAGTACCAGAAGCCCTGTACAGTACTTGACTTGAGCTCAACACAAACACCTAAAGATTAGATTAGAGAACTCTCTCCACACAGCTGTGGCTGAGTCTGGAAGCCCGTCTAGATCCAACCACCATGGGACAGTGTGGAGGAGTAAAGAAAAAATGGCCAAGCAAATAAAATTGAATTAAAAACATGTTACCTTGATTCCCAGCAGAATGCATGCCCCCACTGTTTCTGGCAAGCACAGGGCCAATCTTCAGCCCCTCTTGCAACTGAAGAATGTAGAACAGTTCTATCCTCCTTTGGACAGTACAATTCCCCCAAAGATCCCGATAATTCAGAATTGGGTGAACACCACAAGTGAAATACAGAACTTTTTGTAAATAACTCCAAATAGGGACTCAAGGACCTGATTGAAAACTAAAACTGATATTTTATTGTATCCTAAGCTGGGGAAAAGACTCTGCCTTGCACACACTGATTGTTCTTTTGTTGGATTTCCATAACAGCTTCTTAATGAGTTTCTTTGTCTCCCTTCTTTCCCCCTTTTTCAATTTTTTTTCTGCATATGACTACCAAGTTAATCTTCCTAAAATACTAACTCAGTCCTAAATGTCTGACATGGCTTTTTATATTCCCTATGAAATAGAATCTTCCTTCTGTCATTTGGCTTTCTCCACAATGTGACTCCTAAGTCCTAAAGAAATGTAGAAAGGAATAAGTGTTTATATATGTTTTTCTCTTTTTTTTCCTCCTCAATTTTGTTTTCTACTACCCTCATTTTAATTGGTTGTATAAATTGCATTCAGTAAAGTGCACAAATCTAAAATGTAGTGCTGAATAAATTTTTACACATATATCCACCCCAAAACCATCACTGGCATCAAATTACAGAGGATTATCTATCTGTCCCCCACAAAGTTTCCATCTCTTTCTAGACCATTCCTCCAAAGGTGACCACTAGTCTGATCATTATCACCACACATTGGTTTTATCTGTTCTACACTGCAAATAAATGCAATCGCACAATATTTGTTGTGTCGGTGTCCTTCACTCAACATTATTCTTTCTCACACAGTGGTTTAATCTTTTTCACACTGACAGTATTCCATCTTGTAAGCATGCCATAGCTTATTGTTCTACTCATAGACAATGAATTCCTCTTGGGGACAGAGCTACTATGAATAAAACTGCTATGAACATTCTTGTTCATATCTTATTTTGCAGACATAAGCATTTCTGTTAGGTATATTTGTAGGAGTAGAATTTCTGGGTTTCATGGAGTATGACTCCTCAGTTTCATAGAAAACTTCCAAATAGTTTTCTAAAGTCATTGAAACAATTTTTACTCTGACCAGTGTGTAATATATGATTCCATTTGTTCCAAATCTTTGCCAACACTTAGTATTATAAACTCTTTAACTTTCAGCCATTTTAGCAGATAGATAGTAGTGTGATTTTAATTTTTATTTCTGTGCTGCCTGGTTTATTAACCACTTTTTAATTTGCTTATTGAACATTTTCATATGTATATTAAATATCATTTTTATAAAGTACTTCAACTTTTTTGCTCATTTCTTTCACTGGAAACTTTCTTTTTCTTATAGTTTTGTGGAAGCCCTTTATATAATCTGGGTAAAAGTTGTTTGGCTGATATTTTACATATATTTACAAATGTTTGTGTATGTGAATAGGTACATGGCAAATATCTCCTCTCAGTCTGTACCTTGCCTTTTTATTCCTTTAATGGCATCTTTTTATTAAGAGAAGTTATTAATTGTAATGTAGATCAATTTATACATTTTAATTTTATAGTGTTTTTGTTTCTTGTAAAGAAATCTTTTCCTTCCTCAAGATCATGAAAGTATGACAATATTTTCTTCCAAATTAGTTGATTCAGAGTTTTTATTGTTTTATACTTCACTTTCAAATTTCAATTTATTGGTGAGATCTTAATACTATTGAATTCCACTCCAGGTAGACTGATAAACTCATTGGTAATGATCAACTCTTCCTTTTAAAAAAATGCCATTAGATAATTCTGCCTCTACTCATGCCTAGAATACTGAGGCCTCATTCCTGTATCCTCACAGATCACACCTGTGATGTGACCTCCAGAGCCTGAAGTATACTTAGGGTGTATTGCTATGTAGCGTACACTATTTCCATATGTGTGTGGCCTTGCTTCCAGCTAGACTCGCACATGAAGGTGGTAATTCCCCATGATCCCCTGCACATCGTGGCTGTTTCACAAATACAGCATGATGGCTGACAAACAGGCGCCTTTCTCCAGTGGACCTACCAAGGGCTGTCTCCCACATGGCCACTTCTTGGAGTGATGCCTCTGTCATGTTGACAGATTTGTTGGGTTGGAAGGGACAATTTTTAACTTTTTCATAGTAGTATTTTCAGGCTGTTCGTGAGGAGTGTTTCCCAGATTTATCTCCATAGTCTTGTAAATAGTCACCACTTGCAATCCACATTTCACATTCTTGCTTAGATGTGAATATCCTTGGTCATCATTAATGCCTGAATCAGTCTGTTTTATTTGGATCATTGCTGTGGACAGTACTGGTAGCTTTCTGAAGTAGTTTCTTTAAAACAACAGCAAATTTTAAAGGAGGGGAAAGTATCAAATAGAATCATTTCTTCACACTTCCTTTCCCCCTCAAATAGGGAGAAAGAAAAAAGGTCACTGGGTCCAAATTTGTCTTTTTTCTTCTTTAACAGATACCCTGTGTCTGTCATCTAGATCAGTTGATTTTCAAGTACACTGCGATAGTATGCTGTTCAAAATGATTTTTCTGAGTCACCAGATGTGGGAGAAACAGGTTCTTCATCAGTCCAAGGCTTTGTTCTATGCCCTCCCCCTAGGGCTGTTTCCATAGCACCCAGGTGATGGCTGTCCACAGGACAGCCACCTTCACAGGCTGAGGATGTCAGTTGTTTCTTCTCAGAAGAAGCTGTTTCTTCTCACCTGTGGGGGATCAGTTCAAGGACCTTCCATGGATACCAAAATCCAGGGGTGCTCTAGTACTTTATATAAAACGGTACCACCACCACCCCCAGCACAGAGGAGGTGGGCCTCTGTGTGGGCACCAAAAGCAAATGCCCCCCCCCAGTCAAAATGAGAAGACATGTAAACAAGTCTCGAAACCAGACTTCTATATCACCTAAAGGAACCCCAAAGAGAAAAGAGATGGAACAGTCTGATACTCAACCACCTGGACTCCCTAAACTGACAACAAAAGAGGATCTGGAAAAAATGAAATCAGAAGTAATTTCTCAGATAACAGCAGAGATTGTGCTTATAGTGCAAGACATGATTAATAAATCTAGAGAGGACACAGATTTAAAAATATAGCACCTGAGGAACATGATGGAATCCCAACATAAGAAACAAATGGAATCCATAAAACAGATGCAAATAGATTTCCAGACATCAAAAACTCCATTGAAAGTCTACACAGCAGAGTGAGCCAATGTGAGGAAAAAATCTCAGATATAGAAGATAAGATTGCAATTAGTGACCAGGAAAAGAAAAATTGCTTCAAAATTGCCAGGGATTTAGCTCAGTGGTTTCCCACCTGCTGCACAAGTGCAAGGACCCGAGTTTGATCCCCAGTACCAAAAAAAAAAATTGCTTCAAAATTGTAAGGCACCATGAGAAATCAATCCAGCACCTGCTAGATGATGCAAAGAAGAATAATATAAGACTGATCAGTCAATGAAGAAACAAGAGAGAGTGCAGATGACATAAAAAAAACTTTACAGAAGTGATGGCAGAAAAATTCCCAAGCAAGGGAAAAGAACTTGACATAAAGATAAGTGAGGCATATAGGACTCCAACTAGTCATGATCAAAAATCATCTACACATATGCATACAATAGTTAAGATTCCAAAAACCCAACAGAAGAACAAAATTCTGCAAGCCATTAGAGAAAAGAAACAAATCACATACAAAGAAAAGCCCATCAGAATCATAGCAGACTTCTCAACGCAAACCCTCAAGGCAAGAAGAGCTTGGAGTGACATATTTCAAGCCCTAAAGGAAAACAGCCTCCAACCCAGATTGATGTACCCTGCAAAACTATCTTTCAAAATTGGTGGAGAAATAGGATACTTCCATGATAAAGGGCACCTTAGGAACTTCATGAGTATCAAAGCATCACTCCAAAATATTTTAGACAATATCCTAGGAACAGACAATGAGGATCACAACCCCAGGAAGCCCAGTAGAATTAATCCGCTGGGTGCAACCAGAAATTAAATGCAAAGGTGGAGAATCCAACAAAAAGAAAAAGTCATGACAATGATAAGTCAATATGTATCTGTTATAACCATCAATGTTAATGGTCTCAATTCACCAATCAAAAGAAATAGACTGGCAGAATGGGTCAAGAAGCAAGATCCAACAATATGCTGCATACAAGAAACACACTTAATTTAAAAGGAAACCCATAGACTGAAAGTGAAAGGGTGGAAAACAATACTCCATGTGACAGGAGCCTGAAAAAAAGCAGGAGTAGCTATCCTCTTTGCAGATCAAGTGGACTTCAAACCAAAATCTGAAACACCTCTAGTCCCAAGAATTTCAGATAAGCGATAGTCAACTTGTATGTAAAAATCTATTGTGAACTTGTGTTTTCATTCCTCTTAAGTAAAAACTTAAGAACAGAACTGTTGGTTCTTAACAGTAATACAAGAAATTTCTATATTGTTTTGCAAAATGTTTTTGTTATTTTACATTCACATTACCAGTATTAGAAACTTCTAACTGGTTCACACCTAAGCTGACATTTGTTCTTTAAAACTTTTAACTTCATCTCCCTAATGGGTGTATAATACAATCTTGTTATTTTACTGATTACTATTTTTCTGATTCTAGTGTTGCACACCTTTCCTTGTGCTATACTGGCTATTTATCATCTTCTTGTGTCTACTTTTTAATTGGGTTCTGTATTAATGACCTGTAAGAGTTCTTCATATTCTGGTCTTAGGTTATATGTATCGTAGCTATGGTCTGTTTAAGGACTACTTTTCATTCTCTTAACGATGCCATTTAAAGTTGTAAATTTTGATGGAATCTCATTTATCAATTTCTTTTTTTTATACATCATGTTTTTTGTATCCTAGGAAATTCTTGCCTAGCCTAAATTCATGAACATTTTTCCCTGTAATTTCTTCTTAAAGTTTTATAGTTTTACTCTTTCATATTTAGGTCCATAGATCCTTTCAAGATACGTTTATGTATGGAAATAAAGGGCTGAGAGTATTTTTTTACGTACGGATACAAGTTGTTCTAGTGTCATTTGCTGAAAACACTATCTTTTCCTCTGCTCATGAATTGAGTTTAGATTCTATAAAATGTTAATGGTAAATAATCTTTCAAAACGCAGTGGACCATAAATGTGTGGTTCTATTTCTAGATTCTCTGTTTTATTCCAATGATCTATATGTCTTTCCTTACACCAACACTGCCTTGATTACTGTCGCTTTAGAGGAAGGCTTAAAATTAGGTAATAAATGTCTTCCAACACTGTTTTTTTTCTTTTTACTTTTCTATGTCCTTTGTACTCTTACATAACTTTTAAATTTCAATATCCAATTCTTCATTTGTAGCAAGTATACATAGATCTGAATTTTTATATATACCTGGTGTTTTCTAATCCTGCTAAATTCAAATACAAGTTCTAGGGGCTCCTAGAGATTTCTTAGTATTTTCTCTGTAGATGATCATTTTGTCTACATATAAAGATTTTACTTCTACCTTGCCAATCGTATGCTAATGGTGTCTTTTTATTGCCAGACTATTTTGGTTTGGCCTATGTTTCAAAGTTTAATGGACAAATGAAGAGTAGGCATATCTGCTCTTGTCCCCCACCTTAGGGAGAAAGCATTGTATCTTTTCCATTCATATAGGGCATTTTTGCTGGAAGTATGGAGTACATGGCTTATCTGTTGAGAAGGTTCTATTCTACTTCTAGTCTCCTGATAGCTTTTACCATGAACAGTTGTAGAATTTAGTCCAATACTTTTTCTGCAACTACTGACAAGATCATGTGTCTTTTTCCTTCCTCTGTTAAAATGATAACTTATGGGGGTGGATCTTCCAATGCTGAACCAACACTGCCATACCTATAATAAAACCACTTTCTACATACTGTCAGATCTGACTACTGATAGTTTGTTTTGTCAAACCAATTTTTATCTTTTTATTTTTTTATGTTCATACTTTTTTCTTCTATTATCTTTATCCAGTTTTAGTATTAGCACAATGTTGATTTCCTAAAATAAGGGGGAAAGTGTTCCTTTCTTCTGCTTTAAATGTTTGATATAATTTATCAGTTAAAATGTATATGAGTCTGTTGTTGTCTTATAGGCAGATTTTCAAGCTAGGAATATTCTTTCTTTAATAGGTGCTATTCAAATTTTATATTTCCTCCAGAGTCAGTTTGATTAATTTGTCTTCCAAGGTGCTTCTTAGAAGTTGTTAAATTTATTTCAAAAAAGATTTTTGTAACATGCTTTCTATATCCTTTTAAATTCTGTAAAATCTGTGGTAATGTCCTCTACATTTTGATATTGTAATTTTAAAAATGTATAACTGATATTATATAATAGGAAGAAAAGGTCTAAAGGAGCAGGGGAAGTGGGAGGGGTAGGAGAAAGGCAAGATGGGAAAAGAAAAAATATGAGAAAAGAAAAAAAATGGAAACAAAGTCTTTGCCAATAGGGAAGGGTGGAGGGGGTGAAGGGAGGGCAGGGGAAGGGGAGAAAAATAAGAACCAAGATACATCATGTAAAGGTACAAGATCCCAATGATGAATGTAACTGTATTGTATACCTAAAATGTACCAATAAAGTTAATGGGAAAAAAAATGATTTTTCCCTGCTCTGTGACTTTAACAGGGGTGACAGTAATTTTTTGTTTTCTTCTTTTTTTTCGTGTCTCTCATTTTCAAAAAGATTAAAAACAGCATTACTTCCTATATTTGAGTTGATATTAGTAGCTGTGCTTGCTTTTTTCCCATAGGAGGTGCAAATGCCTCTTCTCCAATGTAGCTACTTTATTCATTCTGAGTTTTGTCATAATTATCATTTCCTCTTTTAAAAAGAGAAGAAGAAGAATAGGTATTATGAGAAATTTCTCTAGGGCTCCCTCCCAATTTCCTCGCTGCCATTACAGGTCCGCTGTCCCATCAGTCTCGGTCGGCGCTCTGGATATTCTTACTCTTTGCATTCTTCTTTTCTCAGAGCAATTGTAATCTGCTTTAATTATGGTGGATACTCCAGCAGCCTGGCCTTCTCCTGGGTTTTAGTATTCCCTCTTTCAATAGCATACGCGCTGGTTTTTTTTTTTAAATTCCCCCAAATTAGCTCTCTTGAATTCTAATGCCCTGATAGGATTGCTCACATGCGGGCTGTGAGCTCGATCCCACTAGGCCTCAGAAATGCCAATGAAGACGATGCATCCTGCATCTCTGCATCCCTGGGATTCTTCTGTTTCTCCTTCCAGCTCCTTGCTCAGGCTTCATACTTTGCTTTTGCTCTGCTTACCTCACCATGGTAGACCCTTTTCTGTCAGAAGGAGGAAAAATGCTTTCTTTAGAAAGCTCCCACATTTTAACCTAAAAAAAACCAAAAAATGAACTCCAGTAAAAGAAAAGTTTAAGAATAACTATATTCCTTTCAATATAATTTTAAAAATTTTTTAATTCCACACACTAATTTTTACTCAATTCTGGAATATAACTCACTCCCTGATTAGTTGATTGTAAACCTTTGGGCAGAGCTCTCACCTTCTCTGCTTCCTGTCTTCACCACCAGGAGTTGCATGTGGTGAGGAATGATCAAAGGCCAAAGGCGTCTGTTCACTCCCTCTGGCAGAGCCATTTGCCGTCAGGACTTGCACATGGGTGGATGCCACATACACATACGCAGTCCCTCACACACTCGTGTACATGGACACACACACACATACCCACGCACATCCAGGGAATGAAAAGGAAGCTCTTCTTGTCCACAAGAGTGTTGACTTTAATCATCTCAATACAGCAAAACAAATATTTTATACTCTTTTGTATGAGGATGAAGACCTCAGAGGCTTACGATACCTGCACTTGTGTGAGAGAGACATCCCGGGTCAACTGTTTTGTCACGTAAACCCATAGTTAGCTCTGAGTCCCCACCCTCATCCTATAAGCACTCTGTTCTCTATTTGCCACAGTATCCATGGGAATGCATTCAACTGCAGTTAGAGAAACGCACTACAACTTATTTAAACAACAGAAAGGAATGTATGGCTTTCTATAAATGAATAAATTCAGAAATAACAGCAAATATCAAATGATGCTTGATCCAGCAACACAACACGATGACCAAGTATCATTTTCTTTACTCTGCTTTCCTTGATCTCACTTCATCCTAAAGATGACTCCTTTTGTGGTGCCTAAATGATGTCATCAACTGCCTGGAGCTATGTGCTTCTTCTCTCCAAGGGAAAAGAGCAATGTCTCAGTGTCACTACCAAGTCTTGACAGTCTTTGGCCTGGGCCAGCTTTGCTCACATGGTCCGTCCAGAACCACTAGGCTGGTGGAGGATATACATTCACTGGGTTGGCCTGGGTCACATGGTCTAACCCTTAGGTCCAGAAAGGAGTCTATTTCTTAAGAACCACCGGTTTCACAAAGTGGAAATTATAGTTTTTAGAGAAAGGGAAGAGGAGGATGTATTCTGAGTAAAACACAAGCATTTGAACCCTACAAGACCCCTGACCAAAATCATGTTGAGTTTACTCAATTTACATGGCAACCACGTTGCAATAGAGGCCCTGCCTAATGATGTCACACTCACTCATCAAAAGGTGCCTGCTGGCTTCCAAAAGGAAGAAACTTGAGCACTTGACCAAGTGACTTAGTCTTTCTGCTCTTATTTCTCCAATCTTAATGGTTGTTTTAGAGACATATCCAGAAGAAATTAGAAGTTGTCTAATTGGGAGCCCTATTTAGTTGGCTTTTTAAAAAATAATTTCTATGTCACAGAGAGCAAAGATTTCTAAATATTTTGGTTAGATTAATACAGTGTCTACATGTGAGGATGGAGACAATTTTTTTTTTTTTTTGCCACAAAGGACTAACACTCTTCTTCAAGACAATAAATGTATTTAAATGCATAGCATTCAAGGGGATAGTCCAGGCTTTGTCCTGGACTGTTAGTCCCTTGAATCTGGTTTCAGAAGATGGATCTTCAGAGTTCACTGTCAAACAGAATGAGAGCACTTGAATGAGAAGGGTGGCATTGAGGAGTTATCCCTGGGTCGTCCGATCTTCAACAGGATCCCTGCAGGGAACACAGACATGAAGCGTACACACGAGTTAGATCCCATCCGTGCTTCCTCTCTCACTCCTTCCCTCCAACTCCTTCTCCTTCCTCCCTTCCTTTTCTTCTTCTTCTTTCTTTCTTTCTCTCCTTCCTTCCTTCCTTTCTTCTTCCTCTTTCTTTCTCTCCTTCCTTTCTTCTTCCTCTTTCTTTCTCTCCTTCCTTTTCTTCTTCCTCTTTCTTTCTCTCCTTCCTTTTCTTCTTCCTCTTTCTTTCTCTCCTTCCTTTTCTTCTTCCTCTTTCTTGTTCTCTCCTTCCTTCCTTCCTTTTCTCCTTCCTTCCTTTCTTTCTTCCTTTCTTTCTTTCCTTTCTTTCTCTTTCTCTCCTTCCTTCCTCCCTTCCTTCCTTTCTGCTTGCCTACTTTCCTTTTGTCTTTATTTAACTAGCAAAGAGGTAAACTTTTCCTTTCTTTTCTATAGCACCCCATCTTACCTGAGATATACTGAATCTAACCAGAGAGCATGACCATCAGACCCCATATGAAGCTGAGCTGGAGCCTTGAAGATGCTTCCTGTGATCAGATGAGGTTTGGGGAAGTGAAGCGAGTTGTCAAGGTCAGTCAACTACGAACTGCACTCTCTAAATCCTGACTTCAGACCCTTGTCCAAAAGCAACACCTGTGTTTTCATGGACATCATGATGCTTGTCACAAGAGTCAGATCATGTAAAAATAAAAACTAGTCAGATCTTTGCTTGTCTTTCCTCTAGAAATGACCTTTATCTTGGTTTTTCAAAATTGTTCAGGATGTCATCAGGGTCTTGCTGCTGTGTTTCTGGTTTGCTGTCCATGATTGACTATGAAATCGACAAGAAGCTTTGTGTGTTTGCAGTACATAAAGGAAGGAACCAGGGAAAGGCTCTTTGGTTTTTTAACTTCTCTGAAATTTCTCATGGAAAAGCACTAGTGCCAACTTTTACCCTTGCCCAAAAGCTTACTACAAAGTGTTTTTATGTAAGGCTGTAAACTAGGACTAAACAGAAGTAATTAAATGTTTTAAGGAACTCACATTTCCCGTATGTGAATCTAAATAGCTCAAGATCACTTGTTGATGACAACAGTGGTAGACAGGTTTGCACTCTCCTTGTTTCTTCAAATGTATTCTAATAGTGAAAAATTTCCTTTGGTTTCCCTTCTTGTTTCAAAGCTCAAATTAGCCCAAAGCCTAGTATTCTCCAACTCTGAATGTCCAGAAAAATGTGGTATTTAGGAATCTATTCATTTTTCTGTCTTGGTACTAAAAATAAAATATATTTCCTTCTTAAAAATTAAAATGTGCTTTCTGTTGGTTAACAATCGTGACAAATTTAACAAATAAATATTCTGAATGTACTGTAATTTATTATTCAGAGTACAGTACATGATGGTTTTATAAGTCACAAGACCAGCTGTGACCTACCTGTTGCTAACAATCACTAGTAATCCCTTTATTAGGCAGTCCAGGTTTCAAGGAATCAAGTATGGTTTTGACATTTTTTGAAGAATCTTGGGTAGATTCTCCTAACAGAGGATTTGGCAATGAAAAGCTTTCTAGTAAAAAAAAAAAATCAAACACTTCTGAAAAAAGAACCAGGTAGAATTCCTAAGGCTTGCCTTGAAAGGAGTGGCAACTCTTGTGATCTTGGTGCCAATTAACCTTGACCCTAAGGTGAGAGGTCAGACCTGCTCCAGTAGCTAAGTCCTCCAGGTGTGGCATTACAGGGAGAAGGTGACAATTTGGGGGACAATTTACAAGCCAGACATAATCATTTGAAATGTTGATTCTGTGTCATCCTAAAAATTTATGGTAGCCGGAAGGAAAGCAAATATGTTGTGCTAATTCAAGCAGTTACAGCTTCCTTCCCTGTTACTCTGTACAGGAAACTCCTACAGACATTGTAAATCTCACCTTTCTGTAAAACTAATGAGAAAGTGTCACTATGTAGGGGAATGACCTGGGGGCCTTAAGAGAAGGAGGGAGCCTTAAAAGGGTCTTCTGAAAGTTTCGCCTGGAAACAAAAGAACTGATTAAAAAAAAAAAAGCTAGAACCAACTAGATCCCAATGAGGTTGTCCTTTCTCAGTGGAGGTGATACTTGTACCCACATCTGTGGACTGGAAAGTTGGTTGATTTTCACACTACTAGTTCATCTAATAATTGTGGCTTGAGCCAGAAAAAGCTTTTGTTGCTCTTGTTCTTGTTTTTTATTAATTAATTAGTTCAATAAATAACCACTGACCATAGAACACCAGTGACTAATAAGCATTCCCAAAGAGGTCACAAGGGGACAAGCAAAGTATCAGTGAAAACAAAACCAAATGAATGACCCAAGAGCCAAGAGACAAATGATGGCCTCCCAACCAGTGGCAGGGTTTGCAGTATGACTAATTGGGGATCAACATTTAAACTGTGAGCTTGAATCTGCAGAGTGCTGTGGACCCCAAAAGTGATTAAACTAAAGACCATAACCTCACATCTACAATACTTAACTAAATGACAGAGAAAACAAGTTAGATGGTAAAACAAGTCTCCAAGCATGGTGCTCTGGCCTAGGCCCTGCTTTTCAAGGTTGTCTTGCCTATGGTTGAACTACATTGCTATATCCACTCTATTAGATGCAAGCTACATATTTTACATTGAAATTGAACCCCTGGGCTTCCTTGCACATATTCTTAATTAATTAATTTCTTCTTTCATTAAGCAATAGATCATAGAGTATGACTTCAGGATAAGTATAGAATGAGACTCCTGGATCAATTATAATTTATCAACTTGGGATACCATGTTCTGCAATTTCAGTGTCCTGTAGCTACGTTACTCTCTCACTCCCTACCCACATATGTAATCTTCAGCAATAACTACACTCCTGCTAGATGCAAATTCATTCCTATGGAAAGTTTGACTTCTGGAGAAAATCACAAAAATATTTTTATATAAGTGAAAAATAAAATTAAGATAATATTAAGGTTCAAAAAATTGAATTGGGTATCATGGAGTGGGTTATAAAAGAATATTCTTTGTCATTACCCTGACAAGGACAACAGAATTCCCAGCACATAGAAGGACCTAAACAAATATTGAGTGAGTATAACAAATACAAGCAGATTACTTAGATTATTTAGGACTCTAAAGATTATACTATAAGAGTTCTTTGTGTACCTATTATCTCACTTAATATTGTCAATTGTGTACAAATGAAGGAACCAAAGTAGAAAAGAAGTTTAAAACTTTCAAAGGGCTTTCCTCAGGCAATACAACTGGCAGGTGTCAGGGACAGAATTCAAATTCAGGTGGCATTGATTTTTTTCCTAGTGTCTTTATCATATCATGTTAACACCTTACCACTTACAAGTGTTGTCCTGTAGATAAAATGACTTCATGCCTGAGCACTCTTTTCTGCCTGATGCAATGCATGAACAATGAAAAGGAACACAGGAGTGGATGGATATTGCTGTGTGAGGAAGAAAGCATCATTCTAGCTAATTGTGGAAAATAACAAGTACTCCTTTACATGGGTCACAAGGAATAAAATGCTTCCACTCCCTGATGGGAAGCTCTCTGAGAGTAATGCTGCACTTTCCAAATCTCTGTGTTCCTGTAGGAAAAGCTCAGCAAAAAAGATTGGACACTAGTTTCCAATGAGTAAAAGTTATGCTGTTTAAATTGTTGTTCTCAACTGTTTTAAACATTAATGGCAATTTTAAGAAATCTCAGATCTCCTGGAAGCATAGTGAATACAGCAACACTGGGGTTAGAGAACAGTGAGTAGTGAGTTGCATTTGATTCACCTTTTGTATACCTTCTCTGGGTTAGTCATGATCTAACCTTGCCTTTGAGTATGTTGTGATGTTAGTATAGTCTACAGAATAGACCCAGTTCACCATGCCTCCTTTTGCTAAGGGGACCCAGTGATTGATGGCAGAAGACTCAGTTGGATGATACTCAAAATATCCATCAACGAATACACATCAAATCCACTTAGAACAGTTCACAAGTTTAAGCAGGGCCTTCCTACAGGGACTTTCTACTGAATATTAGCTCTTCTTGGACTTAGAATCAAGTCAGTGTTTCCCCTTTCTATAGAATGAAGATTAAGCATGATGTGCTACACACACACACACACACACACACACACACACACACACACACACACACACACGGTCTCATACATACCCTCACTGCCAACCTGGACAAACACCTGAATTTTGTCCTTCTAATGAAGCAATCACCTCAGGAAGATAACACGTTTATTTAATTTGCTGTCATTGCTCAAAACTCTTTTAAACTTCCTCATGGAATTGCTGTTAGGGTCAATTTATGAACCCAAAAAATTGTCTCTCTTTTCTATAATCACACCTCCTTTTTGACAAATTTATAATTCCTACCTTCATTCTCTTTACTCAAAAATAGCTCTGAATAACTTCTGGCTGTTTCCAAAAATAAATCCTACTTTCCAATGATAATGATTTATCCAAATTCAATATACACAAATAAATACAATAAAAGCTATAAAAAAACTTAGAGAATTAAATTGTACTTTCTCATGTACAATTTGGTTGTTTTTTTTAAAGATACAGATATAGCCAAGGTACCATAAGAAAAAGAACTATACCTTTTAGTGTTCAACCTCTGAGTCTCTGTTCCTTGACTATACTTCTATCCACAGAAACTTCCTGCCTGTAGCCACTTGATACAATTTGAAAAGTTGTGCCTCTTCAAAATTAATGCTGAAATTAAATCCCAGTGCAATAGCACTAAGAGAATGAACTTTGAGAGGCCTTTAAGTTATGAGGGCAGATCTCTCATCAGTGGATCAGTACCATTATAAAAGGCCCAAGGGAACTGGCTCGACCTTTTTCTCTTCTGCCTTTTGCCACATGAGGACACAGCATTCATCCTTTCTGCATATTCTCTTATCAGGCACTATCTTGGAAGCAAAGGGAATCCTTCACAGACACTATTCTGCTGGTAGCTTCATCTAGGACTTCCAGTCTCCAGAACTGTGAGAAATAAATTCCTGTTCTAAATTACACACTATCAGGTACTTTCTTATAGCAACACTAATGAACCAAAGATGCCCTCTTACTCAGGCAGGCTTCCATGTTCCAGTTACATGATCCAAAACTAATGGAAACAGTCCCAGAATTAGGAAAAAGAAAGAAATAAAAGGCATTCAAATCAGAAAGAAGGAAATTAACATTGCTTGCAGATAACATGATTTTAAATATAGACAGGAAATTCTAAAGACCACTCCAAAGTTGTTAGAATTAATAAGTACTTTCAGTAATTTGCAGGATATAAAATAAACATATAAAAATTAGTAGTATTTTTATATGTTAAAGACAAACTACCCAAAAAAGAAATTAAGAAAAAAATTAATTACTTAGGAATGATTTTAATCAAGGGAATGAAAGATCTATACACTAGGAACTCTAATGCAATGATGAGAGACATTGAATAAGAATTAGGGTGTACTTTAGTGGAAAAACAGGTAATTAGCATAGTTGAGTTTCTAGGTTTAATCACTACCACCAAAAAAATTGAAAAAGACACAAATAATTGGAAAGATAGCCAAAGTTCATGAATTGAAGTAATTAATATTGTTAAAATGTCCATAATTCCAAAAGCAGTCTACAGATTCAGTGCAAACCCTAGAAAAATTCCAATGTTAATTTTGTAAAAAACATTATAAAACTGGGACAGAATAGAGAGCCCAGAGATAAACCCATGAGTTTAGGGTCAATTGATTTTCAACAAGACAGCCAAATATTCCCAATGGTGAACGAATACTCTCTCTTTTCAATACCTAGTATTGAGAAAACTGGATATTCACATGCAGAAGAATGTTATTAAGCCTTTATCTTATACTATACAGAAACCAATACCAAATGCATTATAAGCTTAAACATATGAACTGAAACTGCAAAACTACCAGAAGAAAACAGAAGAAAAATGTTCCAGGCATTCATCTTGGCAATACATTTTCACTATGATCTTTAAAATAAAGATGATAAAAGCAGCCCGGGGATTTAGCTCAGGGATTCTGGCACCTGCCTCACAAACACAGGTCCCGAGTTCAATCCCCAGTACCAAAAAAGAAAAAAAAAAAGATGATAAAAGGAAAAATAAACAAATGGGACTACTAAAACTATTTACAGCAAAGGAAATAACAAAGTAAAGAGACAACCTACAGAATGAAACAAAACTCTTGCAAACTGCACATCCAATAAAGATTAATATGCAAAATATACGAGGAATTCAATAGAAAGAAAACAAATTATCCAATTAAAAAAATAGGCGAAGAGTCTGAACAGATACTTCTCAAAAGAAGGCATACAAATGGCCAGTAGGTATATAAAAAATATCAACAGAACTAATAACTAATTTGAGGACGCAAATTAAAACCCCAATGAGCTATTGCCTTGTACCTGTTGGAATGCTGTCATCAAAAAGACAAAAGATGAAGTGCGCGAGAGGATGTGGAGAAAAGAAAATGCTTGTACACAGTTGGGAATTAGTTGCAGCCATTGTGGAAAATAATATGGAGACTTCTCAAAAAATTTAGAGGAATTTTTTAGATCTATTGCCCAAAACAATAAATATAGTTAATAATAATATATTGTACATTTCAAAATTGCTAAGAGAGCAAATTTCAAATGTTCTCACCACAAAAAAATGCTAAGTATTTGAAGTGATGGATATGTTTACTAGCTTTATTTAATTATTCCACATTGTATTCATAAATAATAACAGTACTTATGCTGCATAAATACATTGAACTATATATTATCAATTTACAATAGAAAAATAAAATTTTAAAAAAGCACTTCTATATGAACCAACTATCCCATGTATCCAAAGGAAATTAAATCAGTATGTTGAAGCAATACCTGCACTCCCATGTTTACAGCAGCATTATTCATGATAATAGACAGAAAGATATATATGGAATCAAACCATATGTCCATCAATAGATGAATAAACAAAATGTAGTATATATATATATATATATATAAACACTGTGTGTATATATATACTGTAGTATATATATAGTATAAATGTAGTATATATATATACACATATATTTAATGGAATACTATTCAGTCTTAAAAAGGAAGGAAATCATGTCATTTGCAATAACAGATGAAAGTGGAAGATAATTATATTAAGTGAAATAAGCCAGGTACATGCACAACAAATATAGCATAAGCTCACTTATATACAAAGTCTGAAAAAGTGAAACTCATTGAAACTGAGAGTACAGTGGTGTTTATCAGGGGACAGATAGGATACAGAAGGAGTATGGGAAGAAGGGAAATATTGGTTAAAAAAAAAATTACAGTTTCAGATAGGAGGAATAAATTCAAGAGATCTGGCTCAGAGTGGTGGCACAGGCCTTTAATCCCAGAACTCTGGGAGGCTGAGGAAGGAGGATCTCAAATTCAAGCCCAGCCTGGGCAACATAATGACTTAGTAAGACCCTGCCTCAAAATAAAAAACAAGAAAGGGTGAGGGATGTAGCTCAGTCCAACGGCACTTGGTTCAGTCCCTTGCACTGCAGAAAAAAGTTTTTTCAAGACATCTACTGTACAATATGGTGACTATAATTAATAACATTGAATTGTATATTTGAAAATGCTGGGAGAGTAAATTTTAAATGTTCTTATCCCCAAAAACGGTTTAATTAGGTACACTAATGGCTATGTTAATTAGTCTAATTTAGCCATTCCACAATATTTACATATTTTAAAACATCATGTTTTATGCCTATAGTTCACTAATTCTCAGGGCAACAATAAGGATCAGAAAAATACGAAAAAGGTATTATTTTATCCTCTAAGCAAGTATTACGCTGACTACTAAATTCTAGTGCCTTCAGTTCGCAAAGGAAATGACTAATTGTGAACAAATTCTCTCTTGAAATCTTTGTAGAGTTTCTTCCCCATGCCCAGCTCCCACACCTGTGGAGCCCTGGTATTTGGTAGGGTGGGCAGTTGGCAGCTGTAATTTGATAAGGTAGCTAGAAGCTAAGCACTAACACATTACTTTCTCTTAGCTGCTACAGAACCTGTCTTTCTTAATCATTTCTGTCTGCTAAGAGGTTTAAAGCCAATCTTCATGTTTTAAAAACACAAATGTCAGAACATTACCAATTCATTTGTCTACCTTGAAGTCCTGGGCCAAATGACCTGAATCCCATCAAATATTTCTGGTTAGTTGTAGACACCTGGATAGTACTAGTTTACACAAATAAAGGAAAACAGATGCCCTGGTGTATACAAACCAAAAGAAACACAAGACTAGAAACCATGGGACCCAACTACAGGAATTTTTGGTATAAAATTCCCAGTGAAAAACTATCCTTGGGAGCTGGAGATTTAGCTCAGTGGTTCCGCTGCCTGTCTCGCAAGCGCAAGGTCCCAAGTTTGATTCCCTGTACCAAAAAAAAAAAACCATCCTTGGAAGTCTCTGCTTTGTTTTGACTTCAAAGGCTCATCTTATCTCTCTCCCGTATCCTCATTCAGAGAATATAAAATTTTGCAGGGTACGACATGCTAAGGTTCTCAGCCTCTACAATATTAGTCTGGTGTGTAAATGCTGGCAGCACTCAAATTTTTTGGTAGAATGTGGCTGTTTTAAATGGAAAGCAGAAAGTAAAATCACTCAGATCCTCCTTAGAGGCCCTGATTATCTTATGTTTCACAGAGTGCATTTTATAAAAATGCTAATGAAAACTCTAAGTTCTCCAGTTTATGTTTAAGTTGTAACTTTACATATACAAATGAAAACAAATATAGTCTTAAAACTCTAAAATATTAGCTACATTCTATTTCTCAAAAAATATAAGTACCTTAAAAGGGACTATCTTATTTTCATTTGGACTCCAAATATATAGCTTTATCTTTCTGTCTTCATCAAAGGATTGGCAAATATTTAATGTGATAGAACCTTCCAAATTAGAGTAAGACCATCCTGGCTTGGCCATATGGAAGAAAATACAGAAAGGATCAGCATGATGAACTTGGTTTAGGAGTCCCCATAGCCTTTCTGATGAGAGACTAGGAGTGTTATTGAATCAATTGCCTTAAACTACCAATGGGAAAATCTCTCCACTCCCCCTACCTGGGGCCCAGCCCAAAGCCCATTCACACCCTCCACCCTACCACTATTGTCTACACACAGCCAGGCTTCAATGGGAAGGACAATTAAACTATGAGCATTAATGAAGATTCACAGTCCAATGGGAGACACTTCACCCTGAAACAAATCCAGAAGTGGGAGTAATGGGAGGGAAGAGACAAAAATGTGTCATCCAGAAAGATACAGTTTAGATGAAAGCCCATTTGAAACGTTCCAATGTAACAGCTGTGAAGGAGAATGAATGGAAACCTGTTTCCTCACTCTAATACATCAGTGAGTCCCAGAGATGAGGAACCTGTTGTTCGTGTGCTGAACGCTGTCTTATGCACAGGTGAAGAATGTTTATATCCTAGACAAGTCTCCTTCTTGCTATGTGTTTCCTATAACAATGCAGTGAAATTTTGAAATAGGTGAAATGAGACTCTTTGAAAAAAAGTTAAAATCAAAGCCAATAACATTATTACTCTTGAGAAAACAATTGTATTTTATTAAAATTTTTAATTAAATTTTCATATCAGAGTTTTCAAAAAAATGGTAACTTTCCACACTGGTCATTTAGTCATTTGAGGAAAGTACAATAAAAAATTAAATTGAGTTATTTGTTTTGTTTTGTGTACGCCACCCCCTAAAGCAATTTCAAAGGTACTGGAAGGACTTAAAGGTACCAGAATTTTACTTTAATATGTTTTGGATTTTATACATTGTGGAGAAACAAAAATAAATTCAGATTTGGAATGAAACTACATCCAACTTTCGACGATTTCTCAAATAATCTGAACTTTGAAAGCATGAAAATATAAACGGGCCTAACTCTCTTGTAAGGTTTTCGGCATTTTCTATTCTAAGCATTGGTTTGGGGAGGAGGAGAGTAAGGTTTACCGCACGGGAACTGAGCTCTAAGAACTTCTGCACATGAGTCATCTGGCTTTCCCTATCTGATGAAAGCAAAGTCTCTGTTATTATTGGTCTTGTAGTATTACGTTTGTATGATCTGTTTGTCATTCAGAAACGCTGGAAATGAAACCTGCAAGAGGTCTGTGGGTCAGGTTCTGGTAGATCTGATTTATTTCTTTGTCTATCTAGCCACACCTTGCCCAGAACCCTAAAAGTTGACCACCTGCATGCCTGGTGTTGCTGGGATTAACATAATCTCTTCTTTGGCTTTATTTGGCCCCAACAAAGGCATTTAGAAAAAATATATGAAGCCCTCTTGTTACCTTTGCTGCCTGTGCGCCCCATGTTGTTTCTGCTCTGCCATATCTGTTTGTCATCCCTGCCTTGGAGTTGGCTGATTATGGACTGAAACTTCTACGAACTGGACTGGAGTCATGGTGTAGGGGGAGCAATGAATGCCAGCCACGCACTGGAAAGTACCAGCCCCCTGACAAACACACTGGCTGCAGTGGGAGTCCATGGCCCTCCTGCCACCACACACAGGTGCTCAGGCCTCAGCATCCAGCATCTGCTGGGCTCAGCTCTGAGGCACAGCTACAACTTCTACTGATATTGAAGAAAAGTTGTGAGAAGAGAAACCTTTGCCATATTTCTGATCTCAGCAAGAAAGATTTGTGCCTCTCATCATCCACAGCAGCGATGGTATCCATCAGTGTCTTGTAGATGTTCTTTCAAGGCATACTACTGAGAATGTCCATTAATGGAATGTTGCTCCAAGAATGATGCAGGCAGGGTCAGCTGAAGAAGCCACGATGCAACCAGACTCATGGTCCCTAATATTGAAGATATTTGAAGTCTTTATATCCTGAGATGGTTCCTTATGCAGTGATAATGGAACCAGGATGCTGATTTCTGTGAAGACATCAGGGTCTGGGAGTAAGGGGAGGACAAGGAGCTGTGCTGCCTCCTCTTGGACATCAGAGAGCCCCTGTGATGGAGGTGTGGAAGCCACACCAGCCCCATGCACAGGATCTTGCTATGTAGTTCGGGCTGGCCTTGAACACAGTATGTAGCTGAGGCTGACTTCAAATGCATATCCTCAGTCTCCCAGTGCTGGGATTACAAGCATCCTCCACCATATCTGGAAGCGGTTAACAATTTGCTGACCACACGTGACCTGATATTCTCTTCCTGACAAATGCTGCTGCTCCCAGCCGGCCACACAGTCATGAAGGGTAAACAAGCGGTGCTCCGAAGGGGACTGTCCTGTACAAGCTATCTTCTTCAGGTTGACCTCTTTGCAGAGCCTGAAATCAAGATTTCAATAGCTCAATGTTGCTGGTATCAGATTGACCCTCACATAGAAGAAATTTGTTATACAACTTTCTAGAGCAGGCCCAGGGACATCATAGCCACATAAAATCCTCAGATGTACTTCACAGTGCAAAACAGCAAAAAACTGGAGGAGCAGAGACCGCCCCACCCAGTGCCGAAGAGGTGAGCTGCGCAGTTGCCAGCAGCACCACTCTCCCCGCATCCCGGTGGCTGCACTGAGACAGTATTGGGATCCACAGCACAGAGGCGCAGGGGGTCATAAGGACATTGTTCTGAGCTCCAGAAGATAGAGCAGAAGTGAGCAACAGAAAGAGGGCCTCTCTCAGGCTCCTTGATGAAAATGGAAGCCCACTGGAAAAGTGAAGAAAATCTCTGCAATAAAGGCACCCCAGACCACTGTAGTTGCACACTGAATCAGGCAGGATGGTGTGTGACTGCAGTCCCAGCACGCTGAACAGCTGAGGGAAGAAGGTCACATGGTGGAGTCCAGCCTGACCAATTTGGTGAGTTAGTGAGACCCTTAATGGGTATCTGAAGTAAAATGTCTGAGGATATAGTTCACTGAGGAGATGCAGAGTATAAGCCCCAGTAATGCAAAGGTGAAAAACTAACAGATAGATGAGAAATAGAAAAAAATATTCATAGATACTTAGATAAAAATAACAAAATAGGTGGCCACTGATTTATTAATATGAAGAAAAAATGGCTGTCACTAGCAGTGACGGGGGAGAGTCCCCATAGTCCCGGGCCTGACTCTCCCAATGATGCAGAAGGTTGTGGAAGAATCACATAGAAACCAAAAGCTTAGAAGCAAAGTTGTACTTTTATTCAGCAAGCATGCAAGAGTACAGCTGCCTTCTCGCAGAGACACAGGCAGGGGTGACCGAAACGGAACTACCATTGAAGGGGGGTTCAAGTTGCTGGTTTTATAGTAGTTGGGGGCCTATCCTGCCTCTGGGCTGAGGGTGCCCCTACTTGATTGGTTAATGATTAACTTAGCTCATTACTAGGGACAACAGGGAAGGGTCTTTTCAGGGGCCCTTTATGTCTTAGGGCCAAGGTTCTTTTTCCTTTTGATCTTAGCAAACCAAGCTTTGCAGGGTACAGTGTGAAGAGGAGGGGCAACCTCAGCAGACTGTCAGCTTTTCATGAGTGGTTAAGCCCGTACTGCCAGCTATCTGAACTCCTTTGGGGAGGGGCTCATCTCTCCCTGCATAGGGGTCTCTATCCCTATGGGCTATTGGCTTTTCTATTACATGGAGACTCAGGTTATGGAACCCAAGACATGAGCTCACTTCCTTGGCCACATCTCCAAACAGAACTTGGAACCCTTGTTAATGGGTGTCACACTCTAGTAACAGCTGTCTCCCAAGCTCACTTGGCCAGAGACGGTCAACAGCGAACATGCTGAGCTGCTTCTCCACTTTGAGAGGCCACAGCCTCAGGACCCCAGGTAGAGAAAGTATTGGTGAAAGATTAAGTAAATGGCTGACTCCATCTAGATGCCACAGGCCATGCTGCAGCACCCACACCACTGTCACAGACACCCCAGGGATGGTCTCCCCAGGAGTGACCACCAGTGACCTACCAAAATCAAGGTACCCCAGTGAAGTCTCCCAAAGCCCAAATACCAATGGCATGGAAACTAAGAAGAGTGTGGGGCAAGTATCACCAGGCCCATAAACATCCAGCAGCTCTGGGCAGGCCTCCCCAGAGCCGGGCACAGGAAACCTAGAGAGTCAAAGTCCAGGGGGGAAGACCAAAGTCACAGCCACCGGCCCCCAAGAGACACTGAGAAGACTGGTATACATCCAGCCAGGCCTGGCTGCCACTATTGGAAACAACTTCACAAAGAGCCTTGCAGAATTCCAGCCAGTGTGGTCCCTGCAGGCAGTCAGGCTGCTCTTGTTGTCTGAGCCCTGCCTGCCTGTTTCCCTGGGCAGCCAACCCATCTATGGTCCCTTCTTCCTGGGCACCTCCACCACCCACACCTCTACCTGATCGGCCCTGATTCTGGGGAGAGACATCATGACAAGATCTCTTGAGAATTCCATCCCCTTTGAGGGATTGTGTGATAAAAATTGAGATGTGTGGTATTTGGACAATAACAGCTTTTCACCATACACTGGGTGGAGGAAGAAGGAGATCCATATACTATGTCACCTCAGTTGGAGCTGGAAGTGGCCATTAGGCTTTCTGACCTAAAGAAAGATTCTGAGCTCTTAATTCATTCATCGCCTTGTATACCAGAGCATCCTAAAGTGCCTTGTCCAGAAGAAGAGAAATCCATCCACCACAGAGTTGCAGGCTGCTGGAGAAAGCTGTGTTATGTGAATGGCCACACTTTTAAGGCCAAACGCTTCAGCAGGTGAGCTCACTGTGCTGTCTGAACAGACTGTGTAGGGGGACTTGGCCACCAGATATATAAATGCACCAACTGCAAACTCTCAGTTCACAGGAAGTGCCACAAATTTGCCACAAGTGAATGTGGGCAGCATTCTTTACCATCAGAGCCCATGGTGCCAGTCGATCCATCATCCATGGCTTCAGACCCAGCACACACAGCGATCCCACATAACCTTTAAACTCATGAGGCTTTAGAACAAGTTGATGAAGAGAATGAGGCAGGGAACACCAGGGAAGGTAGCAAAGCTTCATCTGGTCTAGGTCTTGACGACTTTGATTTGCTCCAAGTGATTGGCAGAGGAACTTAGGGAAAATACTGTTAGTCTAACTGAAAGAATCAAATCGTATGTGTGCAATGAAAGCAGTGAATAAAGAGCATGTCAACGTTGATCAGATACAGAGAGAGAAGCGCATTCTAGAGTAGGCATCCAATTGTCCTTTTCTAGTTGCACTGCATGCTTGCTTCCAGACAGAAAGCAGACTGTTCCTTGTTCTAGACTATGTCAGTGAGGGAGATCTACTGTTTCATGTGCAGCAACAAAGAACACTTCCTGAAGAACATGCCAGGTTTTACTCTGCAGAGGTCAGTTTAGCAGTCAACTACCTTCATCGGCAAGGAATACTTTACAGAATTTTAAAATTAGAAAATGTATTACTGGACTCAGAAGGACACATTAAACTCATCAATTTTTGCTTGTGTAAAGAAGGCTTACAGCCAGGAGACACAACCCGAACTTTCTGTGGCACTCCTAATTTCGTGGCTCCAGAACCTATAAGAAGGGAAGATTATAGTTTCAGTGTGGACTGGTGGAATCTTGGAGTAATGATATATATCATGATGATCGGAGAGTCTCCATTCCATCTTGATGAGAGCTC
Organism: Heterocephalus glaber; assembly: GCF_053883595.1. Lineage (NCBI taxonomy): Eukaryota > Metazoa > Chordata > Mammalia > Rodentia > Bathyergidae > Heterocephalus > Heterocephalus glaber. The sequence continues at coordinate 22,818,948 of NW_028258296.1, read as the reverse complement.
TGATGACCCTTACGAAAACTCAATCGAGCAAGTCTTGCAAGTAATTTTGGAAAGAGACATTGTGTCATACCTTGTTTTCTGTCTGTACAAGCTGCAAGTGTCCTACAGAGTTTTCTGAACAAGGACCCAAAAGAACGACTGGGTTGTCATCCTCACAGGGGCTTTGCTAATATTCAGGAGCATCCATTCTTTCAAAATGTGGACTGGGACATGATGGAGCAAAAGCAGGTGGTGCCTCTGTTTAAACCAAATATCTCTGAGCCATTTGGTTTGGACAACTTTGATCCTGAATTTACTAATTAACCTGTCCAGCTCACCCCAGATGATAATGACATCGTGAAGGAGCTTGATGGATATGAATTTGCAGGTTTTGAGTATATCAATCATCTTACAATGTATGAAGAAGAAGGGGTCTGATCGCCATTTTTCAACTATGCATTTTGCTTATGTTGCCATTTAATGCTTGGAAAAACTTGTTACCAGCCTGGATAGAATTAACCACTTCAGAGATGTCTGGAAGCGAATTTTAATTTATTGTTTTAGATGTAATACTTGATTCTTATAGTCTATAGTAGAGAATACGGAATTTTTTGTTCATAGATTAGATTTTTATGAACTGATTTAAATAACAATGAGGCAATCGCTTGTTAACCACACTTGTATATACATTCCATTTGTTGAGTGGGACATAATGCCTGATATTTTTCTTTTTACTTATGATACAAGAAAACAATTTGTCTTTTCAGTAAAATATCTTACCTATAAAAAAAATATATGAAGCACTTTTGAACAAATTTATTCTCCCAAACTTGCCCTCTCCTAAAAAAAAAAAAAAAAAAAAAGTTAAATAAAATAATAAATTGTACCCAAAGCAAGGGTGGGGGAGGAAATGCAGGCGAGCGAATGAAACACCCAATGTGGAAGTTTTACTGAAAAATTCTTGTGGTATTTCTCTTTTGAAATGTGTTTAGCACAGACTTTGAGGATTGGCAATTTGTTTAAAGAAATGGGTAAAATATTTAAAACCACTACTTTATTTAAACTATTGTGCCTCCTTCAGTAAACATTCAGTACATGATTGAACCCTGTATGAACTTGTACTTTTGCTGGTTAAATAGAATCTAAGCTTAAAATGAAAGGGGGCTGCTTTTGAGAAAGGGATAAAAAACTTACATGTGCATTTTTTGGCCCACACACAAGCACTTACCCCCCAAAATACCATGTGAGTGGGATCTTTTATTAAAATGCCCCAAGTTTTTTTCTTCCTCTTGGCCTCAAAGTGCTAAACTGCAAGCAAGCTGTTAACAGAAATGAGTAATTATTGAAGCTCTAACAGGCAGCTTTCATTGAAGTTGATTACAGCAGCCATATAATCACTTTTACGGATGCTGTAATCACAGTAGCAGGGAATGCTTCACTTGGTTCTTATTGTTTTCGCTCAGGGTGGAGGTAGGGGGCCTGCAAGAAGCCCGTTTTACCACCTCGGTACAATTTCTGCTGCAAAAGAAATCTACACAGCCCTGAATGGAGTCGAGAATCATTTATTCTTTCTTTATTAGCATTTTCTCCTCCCTCACACAAGAGTCTGTTGGAGTCAGGAAATTGCTGTTATTCAATATGCAGGCCAGAGGTTGTAATGACCACTTGGAAGGGTCTGACCAGTAATCATAGGCCCTAATGAATTGGAGTAATCTAGCTGAGACTAAACAGTAGTCGCAACTCTAGGATGTCTCTGGTTAAATTAAAAGAACAGCAATGCAAAGGAAGTTAACAAGAATTAATTAGTTAGATCGAACTGAAAACTTACTCATTAGAGATGTTATAGGCAAAGTAAAAGCCTATCTTCAGTGCAATTAGGTAGACAAATGAATTGTACAACTGACTAACTCACACCTGCTAACAGCTAAGGGCTATGGCACTATGTATGGGATCCACTTTTTCCACTTCATGCATACTTGCATAGTTTAATGGATCTTACATTCTCGTATTAGCCTCCATTCCTTCAAACTTTTGCTTGGATGTTTGATCTAAATATGGGCAGTTTCGCTGCAACAAATGCTGGCTGAAGAGGGAAAAACGGTACTTGGAATGCCCTGGAGAGGGGCTATGTTGTTTAAAAACAGCCCAGAGAAAGTTTTTCTCCTGGTCATGTTATCAAAGAACAAAATTGCATCTTAAAGGGTATTTCTTTTCAGATATGTCTGTTTCTTAACTATTTAGACTTAAATCATGAAAAGACAGTCTATGGTGCCTGCATGTTAGAAGCAAATAAATATTAAAATGGGAAGGTAACTCTAGGAAGGTTCACAGGTTGGGAGTGTGGCTGGCGGGAGGCACCAAGGCAAGGATTTCTGCTTTGCTTGTGGGGGTGCACAGCAGATAAGGAAAAGAGAATCCCTAGAAATCTTTACACTGGGAACTTCCTGGGTGCCGTTATCAGAATTGTGCACCCTGGTATTTTTTCCAGATGTTTCTCTGGTCTTTCTCTATTGCTTGTGATTTCCTTGCGTTCTTACACAAAGTCCCCGAAAGCTTTCTCAGTCTGACGGATTTACCCATGCACACTCACTGGGGATGGATGGGGAGTTAAAGTAGGAGGAGCAGGCAAAGGAATTCTGGAAGTGGATTCACTGCTTGTATTTATGAGTAGGGTGACAGGCTGGTGTACCATGGTTCTCCTGGAGTGCTGGTGTAGAGCAGGAATAAGGAGTCAGGCATTTACTTTCCTGTATCGCCCGGTGTCTCAGGATGAACTTGGAATAACCTCTCTGTGGCCCGTATTTTTGCTTTTTTAATAGGGGTGATCACCAGGGTTTCCAAAATTTATGGGTCAGTCACAGGGGGAAAATTTCTGCTAGTTCCCCCTTTCACCACATCTTAATCACTTCCCCACTGCCATCAGATTGCTCTTTGGCAGTGGCACCAGGAAGTTGTTTTGGAACCAACCCCTCTTTCAATTTTCTTTCTTGCCAGTAGGGGCAGAGGACAGACCAGCAAGGCAAGGTCCCAATCTGCTCCTGAACTCCCCTGTGCTCAACACATCTTGTCCTTGCCAGGGTGCCTCCTACTGGTGGGACTATAGGGAGACTCAGAAGGGTTAAGCAATTGCTAAATGCAATTGGAAGAGTGGTCCTCTGAAGTCCACGCTTCTGTTTATCTCCCCAGAAGGGTGGAGCCAGTTAGATTCACTCTTTGAGTCTCCAGAAGGGGCAGCCACGAGTGCGTTCGCTGTAGTCTTCCACTCGCATAATGTTATGCTAACCACAGTTACAAATCCAGTGTAACTCAAGGACCCTCCCAAGCACCATAACCCTTAAATGTCCAGAGTGAAAGCCATTGAGCAAAAGGTTCTTTGACATTTCAGCCACTTCTGCTAACACACAATAACCACACAAGTAATTAGAGAACTAGTTTAGTTTATTTAACACAGCTCTTCCTTGCTCTGAGCCAAAGAAAGCCCTTATGATGCTGCCCAATTACAGGTCAGAAATAAATGACTAAGGCAACAATGTGGGGTAAAGGCTACAAAGAGACAAAGAAAAGAAATGACCTCTTCAACTAAGAGCCAAGAGAACAAACCATGAACATGCTTAGAGAGGTCAGAATACAAAGCAAGCTTGGAAATTTTCCCAGTCGTATTTGAGAACCAAGCGGTAGGGCTGAGGGCATTGAGAGCATTTAGGGTTCTCACCCCATAAGCGACTTGGAGACTCGTGGGAGAATCCCCTTAGGACAGGAGTGGCATTGTTAGGGGCTTCACCAGTGACTGTCCCATCATGCTATTTTTCATTATACAGCTGCTAGGGTGCTGACAGCATTGGCTTTTTCTATAGGATTCCTTCGCTTCAACTTACCTAGGACTTAAACCCTTTGTGAGCATCTCCCCAGTCCCTTAGAGCAGTTGTAATAAAAATGGCCACATTTCCAGGCACCTAGGATGGATGACACATCTTGTTTGGGGCTGCTGTAACAAATCACCACAATCTAAGTACCTTCACAAAAGACAAATCCATTGGCACAGTTCTCAAAGTTAGAAGGCCTGAATGATACCTTGAATTAAAGAATAAGTTCTGGAGGCTGGACGTCCAGCCTCTCCCTGGTGGAGAAACTGTTCTTCCTCTTCCAGCTTCTGATGCTTCTTGGAATTCCCTGGCTTCTGGCAACATGTCTCCAAGCTCTGCTTCTATCTTCACGTGGCCCTCTTATCCGTGTCGGTGTCTCAATGGTTTCTCGTTTCTCTTTGCCCTATTCACTGGATTGAAATCCCACTCTAAAATGTTTAAATCTGGGATGATCTCACCTTGAGATCCTTACCTTTATGGCATCTTTATTTGACTCCATATTCCAAAAAAAGTCACTCTCTGAAGTTCCTGATAATCATATCTTTTGAGAGCCACAATTCAATTCACTACAGATCTATTATTAACGATGTCAGTTCCTTAATCCAAGGCATCATTTCACAAAATGTGTTCTGTCAAGCAATAGGCCCGAGAGATTCGGGGGGGGGGGGGTCGTGTAAGATGTTCTATAGTCAAATTTAAGTTTGGAAAAGCTATTCTCCTCTTCTGGGAGTGACAAATCACAGGGGCTCAGTAAATATTTGAGATGACCTGCAGTTAGGAAGCTGTTTAACTTTGTCAAAGTCATTCTTTTCCCAAACTTAATTGACCAAAAAGAGCTGCTTTTATTGGTGACACATTATTAACAGCCCATTCAATATTTTAATAAACAAATATGAGCTTCAAACTGCCAGTCTCTATCATCTAGCTGTTCCTGAAGTTTTTCTTTGGTTCAACAGCACCCTGTGGATGGCCCGTTCCACCTCTTTTGACCACAAAGTTGTATCCAAGCCCATTTATAGCACAACCTCATATCACGTGAATTCAGCCCAGTTGTAGGACTGGTCCCATGAAACAGAACAACTTTCATAAAGACATGGTTTTTAAAGTCTTTCCAGGGCCTGTTAATTTGCTCCAATCCTAGTATTATCAAAAATCCATTTAATAATATTTCCTTTATTTCTTGATCCAAGGTTTCACCCTACTTGGTATTTAAACTTTGTAATATCTGGAGTCCTTTCACTGAAAACAGGATTAAATGTCAAGAAGATAAACTCCTGATACCGGTTCTTCTGATAAGGACCTATAATGTTTTGTGCAAATCACTTAACTTTACTGTAGTTCTTCAATCCCTTAATCTAAAAAATGGGTTTCTTTTAGCTCACTAACTTCATGGGATTCTTTTGACAATCTCATTTGAAAATAGATTTGAAGACATTTTGTGTACTGTAGAAAAACTACCTTCTCTCAAGTATTTTATTTGTTATTATGAAGCAGCGTTTGGAAAGACAGTTGGGAATATTGGTGTTTTGTAAAGGAATTAAGACAGAACCTGTTAAAATAATAGCATTCATTTGTAAATTATCCTTGAGTTAATGATGCTTAATAACAGTACCTAGAAACAGCTAGATCTTTAGTCTACCCTGAAAATACAAGAGAGAGGGACAGGGACAGGAACAGGGACAGGGACAGGAACAGAAACAGAGACATGGACAGAAAGACAAAGTCAGACAGAAGAGGCCAAGCAAGGCCCAGGCTCTTCGTGGGCCCTACATTTAGTTCCACATTTGGTTTGATATTCCGCTGTCACCATTTTATAATTCTTAATAATTTTTCAACAAGAGACCTTGTATTTTCACTTTGCCCAGGGCCCATCCTAGACCTGCCCTTTCTTCCCTCATAGCCCTGTAAGGAAGTTACTGAGAAACCTATTTCCAGCTAAAGTTAGACAACATTCCAACTAAACTGACCCTACAGTTTCACTTCTGCAACTAAAGCTTACCATTAAGGGACTTCATTCCATCTCACCAAACACTAAAAACCAACCTTTGGAATTGCTCCAAGTCATGAGTCCCTTCATATTTTAAGTTTACGCATTTTGAAAAAATCCAGGCCACAGAGCTAGCTAGAACATTTTAAATTATGGGCGTGGCCCAAATGTTATTTTTAAGCCATTAAATGAATCCTTTCAAAGTTTGAACTTTCACGAAGTTACTTCTGTGCCAAAAGCTTTTTAATGATCAGAAAATGGGAATTTGCAATAAAAATGTTGACACAAGCCCACTCCAGCGGCAGTTTCTCTGCTCTCGACATAGCACGTGAGCAGTATGGTAGTAACAGCAGCAATGCGAAACTGACAAGAAGCAGAGTCCCTGAGCAAGAACAGCGCAGCGCTGGTGACTCTGGGAAGCTGGGGTGGGATATGTCATTGGCCTACACCAAATGTTCTTGTCAACTCTTTGGTCAGTAGTTTCAGATCTTACTTGTCTTATATTTCCTTCAAAGTGCAAAGAGAATGGTGATGAGCTGTGGAATCTCTGCCTTCTCAGAGAGAAAAAGTTGAAGAAAGGATGCTGAAAAAAGAGGCTTTGATGTTCAAAAATTGTCATTGTCTTGGTGATGGAGTTTGTAAAGTCATTTTTAGGGACCATTGGGTTTACTCTGTTTTGTTCTTTCATATCTTTTCCCCCATGAATATATTTATTTATTTACTTTTATGTGTTGGAAATTTGGAGCCACTTTTATTTTTTTCAATGATTGTGCTCTTTTAGATTCAGAAACCAAGTGCTGGGTCAGTGCCCATCTTAGACTGTGTGTGGAGCCAAAATGGCATTGGTGCTATCTTCAGCAGCAAGGACAGTAGTGCTGCTTGTTGCCAAGCCAAGTTTGTACCCATCCGCATCACCAGTGATGACGAATCTCATAACAATACTTGTTAGTTCTAGGGCTGGCTCAACAGATGGAATCCAAAACAGTGTTTATACATATTCTACAAAAATAGTGGCTTTAAAAACACATTGGCAATTTTATGGTAGACTGAAGAACAAAAAAGAAACCACTTGTCATTTAGATTCACTTTTCCTCATTGTGAAAATGCTAAGGGATATTAATCTCAGACATGAAAGAAAAAAGAAAGAGAGAGAGAGAGAGAGAGAGAGAGAGAGAGAGAGAGAGAGAGAAAACAGAAAAGACCTGGTATGGATTACAAGAAAGTAGATATTCAAATAGAATATCTCGCTGTAGATAGATAGATAGATAGATATATAGATATAGATATAGATATAGATATAGATATATATATATATGGTAGGATAGTAGGTTGAATGTGAGACTTTGGTTTAACCAACCTACATTGCATTTTCAACAAAATCGGTATTTTTTAGGAAACAATCAATATCCATGCTATTTGTCAGAGTTGGCTAAGAATCATTATTATTACCGTTAAGATTTAAGAGACGACTGAAGGTCTGTGTAACAACTTTATATGAGTTGGGCCACATTGTGGCAGAAGCTAAGTAAGTCCTATATGTAACCACAAATTTTCTGGAATTTTAAAATTTAAAAAAATAGAAATCATGGAGTCCAGGACATCCATTATAACTTTCTGCAGTCTTAGACATGATCTAAATTTGTGTCATCCAGTACAATTACTCTTAGCCACATGTGGATAGTAAGCATTTGAAAAATGGCTAGTAGAACCAAAGGATTAAAATTAAAATTTAATTTAATTTAACTTTAAATGGCCACATGTGGCTACAGGCTGCCATATTGGGAAGCACACATTCTAAACCAATGCTTATTTTACAAAAGTAGAAAGGGATCCTAGAGAGGTTCACAGCCTTCAGTGAAAGTCTCACATCCACTCGGTGAAAACTGAACAGTATTAGACCCAGAGGACCGACTTCACCCAGATTTCCTGTGTGCTCAAGCAGTGGTGCCTGGTTCCTGGTCCATAACCAAGTGCAGAGGAGCTCAAAGTAGAATGAGAAAGAGCTTCTGTTTTCCATAAAACTCACATGAGTAAACCTTTAACTTCTTATGGATTTTTTTTTTGGTGTTATATGGTTTTCTATGCTACTACATACAAATTCCAAATACTATTTTAGAATTGGTAAACGAAAATGAAAAATTAAAAAATGACACCTGAATGTTGATCTCCCAATGTGTATTCTTTTTTGTTTATGGGTCTGAGAAGTCAAGTTCCAAAATCTTGAGGACATGTCTTAAACCTCAGATGAGTAGTTCATCAGAGTGAGGTGTAGCCACTTCTGAACATACCCTTTCTCAGAAAGTAACCATTTCATACAACCCTTTCAGGGCGGGGATATAGCTCAATGGCACTGTGCCTGCCTTGCAAGCGCAAGATCTTGAGTTCAATCCCTGGTACCAAAAATACAAAGTAAAAAAACTAGTCAATATTCATACACCCCTTTCAAAATTTCAACAGTGTGTATGAAATTGTAGATAAACATAGTGTGATAAAAATTACTGTGAATGTTTAATTTTTTAAAAGTTTATTACAGTAAAAGATACATTGTCATTAATCTTCCTCAAAATAATACTCTTTGCTTCAAAAACACTTTTATCCCACCATTCTTGCCACTTTCTAAAGCAGTCCTGGAATCCTCTTTCATAAGTGTCTTTAGTTGCACTGTCAAGGCTCCCATGGTGTCCTAAATTGATTTGAAATGTTTGCCTTTCACAGTCATTTTGACTTCAGGGAGAGCCAGAAGTCACATGCGCCAGATCTGGTAAATAAGATGGACAAAGACACACAGTAATCTTGTTATAATCCTATCTCCCTGTCGGATGTCACTGGCAGAAGCATTCACTGTATTTTCCATCACACTTCATAAAGACACTCATGAAAGAGGACATGCAGAACTACTTCTGAAAGTGGCAAGAATGGGAGAATAAGTGTGTTCAAAGCAAGGAGGAGTATTTTGAGGTGAATTAGGGGTAATGTATCTTTTATTGTAATACATTTTTTAGAATGTCAAAATTCACTCTATTTTTTTTATCTCACCTGAATGTCAACATTCGCTCTATTTTTTGATGCTAGGCACTGTAGTAACTTCACTGAACAGAATCAAGCTTTTAATTGTTTTTTGTTGTTGTTGTTGTTGTTTGTTTGTTTGGTACCAGGGATCGAACTCAGGTCCTTGCCCTTTTGAAGCAGGCGGCAGAACCACTGGGCTAAATCTCTGGTCCCAGAACCAAGCTTTTTTAAATGATGTGCTTGCTCAGTGCAAACATGCAAGTTATCTGAGAAAAACATTATTTTATCACCAATCACTAACTCAAACTGATTTTACCATAAGAAGTCTTCCAAATATATAGTACTTTTTATTTCATATAAAACCTTTTACCCACATTCTCTCACTTATTCCTGATAATATTATGAAACAAGAAGTTGAAAACTGCTAGGCCTTCTTCTGTTGTAGTCAGAAGCCAAATTGCAAAAGGTTAGATGACTTACCCCAGGACTCAATGGTAGGACCTACAGTGCACGGAGTGCCACAGGGTCCTGAGGCTGTGGCCAGCTACATTTGTAGTATATTTCAGAGAGAAAAAGCGAAAAAGTGAAAGCAGGTATTAGAAAGAAAAAGATTCAGAACCCCAACCCTCAAAATAATTCACTTGAAAATGCAGGTAGTGTGGAGAGAGGATGCAAGCTGGTGAGTGTGAGGAAGTGAGGAGGACATGACTAATGACTAGAAGCGGTCAGGACACAGGAGTGGCAGTGGAAAAGCCAAAGCAATGGGGAGGAAAGTCGCCTCACATGCCCACAGAAGCAGGGCAGCCTTGGATTCTTAAGAGTGGAGAGTGACAGCAGGAGCCCACGGGCACAAATGGAGAATGAAGAACACTGAAAGCCAGAGTCTCTGGTTGCTCAGGGCCTCCTATGATTCCCAATGCTCAGCTGCTTACAAACAATGGAAGCAGCTCTTCTTACCTCTGCTGTGTGGACCCATAGACTTGATTTTCTAATCCAGTAGGTGGTCCTGTCTGGGGAGGCTGCCACCTAGGGTGCAGCCCCAGACACTCCCTGGCTCCTAAACTCTCACACTGCCTCCTGAGCTGCTCAGGCCCTCTGGGCGGTACCTGCAGAAGCTGAGCCAGCATTGCCCTCCAGCCCAGGTTGAGCAGGTGTTTTGAAGTGCATTTCATAAGCTCCCTCTCTGTGACTGGTGGCAGAGCACAGCTAGTCCAATTGCTACCAAAGAGGAAAATATCCATGGACCCTTTTTTTAAAGGGGTAGCAATGAAATAAACAGGACACACATGTGTAAATACCGAATAGTTTCTCTAGTGTGAGAAAATGAAAGTGTAAATAAGGACTAAAAGGTATAGTAGATAATGTGAAATAGGAAGAAAAGGGGCAAAGGGGAGGGGGAAATGAGAGGGGTAGGGGAAAGGAAAGAAGGGAATGGAATTCATATGAGAAAAGAAAAAAATGGAAACAAAGTCTTTGTAAATAGGGAGGGATGGAAGGTTTGAAGGGAGGGCAGGGGAAGGGGGAAAAATAAGAACCAAGAGAGACTATGTAAAGGTGCAAATTTCCAATGATGAATGTCATTATATTGTATACCTAAAATGTACCAATAAAGGATATACCAAAAAATAAATAAATAAAGAGGTAGCAATGAGAAAGAACCATGAAGGTCAAAGACACAGACAGGATTGAGAAGGAAGGAAGAAAAGGCCCCAAAAATGTAGGCAAGTCTATGAGGTAGGAGACAGGGGACAACAAACCACAGAATGAGTCAGAGTAATGGGAGAGGTCTTAAGAAGCTGTCTAGACTCCAGGTGGAAATGCCCGCATCCTGCCTCCAGTGTGGGAAAATTAGGGAAAAAAAATCTTCAGAATAAATCGCATCTTTTCTCTTTATAATATTTATAGATAATGGGAACCAACTCTCTCAATATTCATCCATGTTTTATCAGCTAATGGTGAAGGTGTGCTTCTTACTACTCAACAAAAATCCTTTGCTTTAGTGTTGTTTTCTCTGGCTTAGTCACTCAAGGCATTATGGGTCTCTGTCAAATCACCTGTCAGGTGACCAAACAGGCTCTCACCTCCCACTGAAAGATTCTTGGGCTCTTCCCAGTAGACATACACGATCTTAGGAATGATTTATAGATCCTTTCAAACACACGCAATAATTATCTATGATATTCGAGTCATTCCTACTCAGTGTTGATGAGTACTTCTGTACTGGGATGCTTGTCTGTAATATAAAATAATGTCCCACAAACAGGATGATTGCTCAGAGAACCTGTGTCATATAAGTAGAAGACTAACAAGCAGTACAAGGGCTGATCAAAAAATACAGTGTGTGTTTAAATTTTTTTAAAAATTATTACAGTAAAAAACACATTGCCATTAACTTCCTCTCAAAACACTCTTCCTTGCTTTGAACATACTGTACTTATTACATTGTTCTTGCCACTTTCTAAAGCAATTCCGGAAGTCCTTTTTCATGAATGTCTTTATAACATGTGATAAAAAAATAAGGTAACAGCTGCTTCCAAGTGACATCCGATAGAGAGAAAAGCTTTTTAAAAAACATTACAGTGTAACCTCATCCATATTATTCACCAGATTTGGCACTGTGAGACTTCTGGCTTTTCCCCAAAGTCAAAATGATCATGAAATATTCTTTTGAATCAACTTAGGACATCAAGGGAGCCATGACAGTGCAACTAAAGACATTCATGAAAGATTTCCAGAATGGCTTCAGAAAATGGCAAGAATGATGGGATAAGTGTAATAAAAGCGAAGGGGAAGGGCCATGGATTTAGCTCAGTGGTTCCGGCTCCTGCCTCTCAAGTGCTAGGTCCCAAGTTTGATTCCTGGTACCAAAAAAGAGAAGAAAAGTGAAGGGGAGCATTTTGAGGAAGATTAATAACATTCTATCTTTTACTGTAATAAATTTTTAAAATTTAAACATTCACAAAATGTTTGATCATACTTCATAGTACACACAAAGGCACTGTCTAGCTGAAACTAAAGCTTTCTTTCAGAGAGTCTCTGTTCTAAATTCTGTTCCATAGGTTCACCACCACCGATCTAGCCTGTCTCTGGCTCAAGGATGTTTTTCTTTGAGTTTCTTTGTGACTCCAGCAAATTACTCCTCACCCAGAGCCAGCTTTCCCACATATACTTTCTTTTTTTCTTTTTTTGGTACCAGGGATCGAACTCGGGTCCTTCCGCTTGCAAGGCAGGCCGTGGAACCACTGAGCTAAATCTCTGGCCCACAAATTCTTTTTTTTTTTTTGTAATTAATTTTATTGGTACATTTTAGGTATACAATATAATGACATTCATCATTGGAAATTTGCACCTTTACATAATCTCTCCTGGTTCTTATTTTTTTCCCTTCCCCTGCCCTCCATTCAACCCCTCCATCCCTCCCTATTTACAAAGGTTTTGTTTCCATTTTTTCCTTTTCTCATATTAATTCCATTCCCTTCCTTCCTTTCCCTGACCCCTCCCACTTCCCCTTCTCCTTTGCCCCTTTTCTTCCTATTTCACATTATCTATTATACCTTTTATTCCTTATTTACACTTTCATTTTCTCACACTAGAGAAACTATTTGGTATTTACACATGGGTCCTATTTATTTCACCCCACAATTTCCTCTTGATTTCCACTCTACTGCTCCCTCAAATTCATATTCTGTCTCAACTGAACTCCATTCTTTTCTGACAGGTCTTTAGAACCCAAACAAGATACTATTTCTGCCCTCAGCTCCTGAATGAATTCCCTTCTAGATTTGTGTAATTACGTTTTGTCTGCCAAAGACTGAGAGGTATGTGTGTCCTTTTCTTTGTGGTTTGATCTAAAACCCAGAGCCAGACTGTCTTGTAATAAACTAGAGGCATCTCCTGTCTGACATTTGCCCATCAACTTTTAGCAGTCAGATGTCGTCAGCCTGCATCTGCTTATTCATTCATTCAAAACTGTTTATTGGTTACTGACCTGTACCAAACATTCTAGACGCTAGGACAGTAAAAGAGAAAAGCGAGGGAAAATAGTGGGGAAAGTCAGCCCTGTGCTCTGAGAGCTTTTAGTCTATTAGAGCAATGGTCTCCAACCTTTTTGGCACTAGGGTCTGGTTTTATGGAAACACGTGGGGATTGGGGTGGGGGTAAGGAATGGTTCAAGAGCATTACATATATTGTGCCCTTTATTTCTATCATTATTACATTCGATTTTCATATGGAGTTTGTAACCTAAATCCCTCGAATGTGCTTTTCATAGTAGGGTTCTTGCTCCTATGAGAATGTAATGATCTCACAGGAGGCAAAGCTCAAGTGGTAATGTGAGCATGGGGAGCAGCTGTAAATACAGGTGAAGCTTTGCTGATTTGCCTGCTGCTCACTTCCTGTTGAGCAACCCAGTTTTTAACAGGGCAGGCACCAGCCATACCTGAGGGTTGAAAGCAAACAGGTCATTGCAATGCAATGTAATCAGTGCTATGGTAAGAGAAAAGTTAGTTTGTCAAAAAATGTGAAGATCATCCAAGTTACACTCAGACCCACTCAAGAGACACTGCACAGAGGCCTATGAGATTAACGTGTCAATATTAACAGAATCATTTTATCCCACAGTAGTTTTTAAAAATAGTGCCTATTTTCTTTCTGTAAGGTGAGAGCTGCCATACAGCACATGTGTACCTAATGGTCCCATCCACTTGTAAATCACTACCTCCCTGGCTCCCCAGTGCCTCCCATGCCCTGGCCATGGTGTCCTCTTCCAGAGGCATCTCTGGGCCTTCCCTAAACAGACCAATGCCTGCACAAGAGAGACTCCAGATCCTGTCCCACACTGCTGGTCACAGCACCCTGGTGCTGCTGCAGTGACCACTGTTTCCTGCATCTTTCTGCACCAGTAACAAAGATAATACTGAGAAGACACTGGTGGACATGTAGATGCAATATGTACTGATGAATTTTGGGGTAATTTTAAGTTTGTACCACAAGCCCTAATTCTACAAAACACAAATTTCACACTGAATTTGCTATCTAATACTTGAGGGGCTGGTGATCTTCAAACTATGCATAAGATCTACCTTGCTAAACTTTCCTGCCTAAGCCACACTTACCCCACTGAGCATAATGTGACATAAAGGAAACTAATTTGTGTCTTTAATTCTTGTTTCAGAAGAAGCTAAAGAGGGCACTGAGAGGAATTCATGTTGTGGGATTTGCATTGCTGTTGCCTTAACAAGGAAAAAGTTGTTACGGATCCTGTGTGCTGTCCTTCCAAAGGACACTCTGAGAAGCTCACCAGGACTGCTCCTAGCCTGTCGTCACTTAATTCCAGAAGGTACACTGAGGCAGACTCTCAAGGTGGGATAATCTGCGCACACTTGTATGTGATTTAAAGGCCTTTGAGAGCTAACGTACCTGGTTCTTACACCTTGCTTGAGTCCACAAATTTAAAACCTTTATCCCAGACTTAAACTCTCTGAAAAAGGTTCTATTCGATATGATTCTTCTATAGGTCAAGTTACCCCATGAGTCCTGCTTAGCTGGAATCATCTGGAAGGTTTGTAAAAATGAGAATTTCTGGGCCTTGTATCCAGAGTTGCTGATGTGTGGGCTCCAGAGAATTGCATTTCTAATAAGTTCCCACATGTGGATACTGTAAGTCCAAGGACCACACTTTGAGAAACACTGCTTTACAAAAACCACAGTACAACTCACTGCCAATGTGTAATCCCCATCATTTTTATCATTGTTATGTATTGAATTCCTCTGGACTGTGTAGAACTTTACAGAGTAAATCAAAGAGAAAATATAATTTGGCAATGACACAATTACTAAAAGGTTTACAATTCTATACATCGTTCCAACAGCTGTGTTTTGTATCCTTTTCCTTCCTAGTGGATTTGAAAAATCCCATAAACATTCCTAAATTCTTACTGGTCCTCAAAGTTTGTTTGGGCCTCACCACATCATACTTCTCATAGTCTTCCAGGCCTAAACTATCTCTTCCTCTCCCTGTTCTTATAATAAAAGACTACAAATAACTTGCAGGAGACATACTTAGAACTTTAACATACATGCTTGAATGAGAAGAAAACTAAGAGAAGCAAGGTATATCATTTCTTATGGGTGAGTTGCCTTTTTAAACCCAGAATACATTTTTTTTCAGCCAGGATCTATGAGTATCTGCTTATTTTCATCATTTTGTTGGGCAGGATTTTAAAAGTATGTTCTTTACCAACAAAGTCACCTTTTCATCTTATCTCCTGAGTAACTGCTCTCTCAGTAAAATTTAAAATAATTACAAATGTTATATCGTGGCTGGCTTTCGGGCTAGAGGCACATTTAACTTTTGTATGTTCTTGTTTATTAATTATAGGGTAATTTTTATTTGCAGCATGATCTGTCTATCTGCCTACACAACAACTAACATATACATTCATTGTTATCCCTGCTTGCATCAAATAGCTATTATTCAATCATTAACGTTGCTTCATATCATGCACAGAAGATTATCAATGCCTTATTGTTGAAAAGCTTACCTAAGCTGATGCCTTCAAAAGTTCATCACTTTTGGCATATTTTGGATTTTGTTTAATACACAAGCCTGGCTTGCCCAAATGGAAGGATCAAATGACAAAGATCACCCTAAAAATATACTGATGGAGAGACAGATGCACAGAGAATGTGTGGAGTTGAAAAAGCATCCAAATACGTTTTCACTGGAGAGAATCAGTAATGAAGATGTATATTTCAAAGAACCTAGAAAGGTACCATTTTCACATTTAGCATTTAGACCAAGATATTTCTATTTTTTAAATTCCTATGAATATTTTTCCTTTCGTATTTTGTTGTTTATTAATAGTTTCAAAGCTTTTCAGCATCTTGGATTGTTCCAGGTGGGAGATATTTCTAAGTCCTAACAATGTGCATCATTCAACTACTAAGTGAGATTTCTTATTAGATTTTTTTAGTCTCTCCTGCAGTTTCTCTGTATCTATAAAATAAAATAAAATAAAATAAAATAAAATAAAATAAAAACCTATGTCCATCCACAGCCTCGGAGGCATCTCACACAGTTAGAAAAAGAATCTGGCTCTCCAGATCCCTGTCCTACCACCTCCTCTGAATTTGTCACTTGCATTCTCAGTGCCTCCATTTTCTTATAAGAAAAATGGGGTCAATATTACTTCTAATAAGAGTAATGGGAATGAATCTGTATTGATAAAATGTTTTCAAGTTCTCAGATGAAAATAGATAACTTGGAGTCAGGTAGTTGGTCAGATCCACATTCCCTTGAGCCCAAGGAGAATTAAAGAAATATCTACACTTAGAGGATTGTGAAGGATAAGGCCTTGGCCTCTTGTTATGATGCTTAATCCTGCAACAGGACCCTTAAGTCTTTATGTTGTATTGGGTTTTTTCCACGTTAGCAAAAAAGAAAATGATTTAAGCCAAGAGGTAATGATTATGTACTCTCCAGTCAAGATGAAGCATGCTAGCATACCTGCCATCTTGTGCCATTTCACAGGAAAATTTCCTGATCTTCTCCTATGTAAGTTTATTAACATGAGAGCATAGGTCTTGGGTTGAGCAGAATAAAAAAGATCTGGGAAACTCAAATTGACAAAAGAAAATCTTAACCATTTCCCTATTTAAAATATCGGCCCTGGAAAAGAAAACATACTCAATGAAAATGGAAATTGGAAAGCGTGTATATTATTTTAAATACACATACACACATGCATATTTATACTCATGGAGAGAGAAGAAATTAGGAAAAAGGGAAAAGCTGTGAAAATCTGTTTTCTACGATGTTTTCAGAAGGGAGACGGCAAGGACCCTTGGGAAACATTTTAATGTTAAACAAAATCCTATCTTTGTCTACAGGCAATTTGACAGCTGGGAATTGAAAAGACCCAAGTTCAGTTCCTCACTCACTGTCCTCTTGGATGACAGTCAGTGAGTTTCATGACCCAGTTTATCTTATAAATCTAAGATTGTAATGATTTCATGAGTAGATATTGGTGAAAGTAGCATTCTCGTTAACTTTTATTTCACAAAGGAATAGGCAGTGAGAAACTTTATAAAGAGAGTAAAATCTTTAAAAGCCATGGTATGGAAAGGGGATAAAAAGACAAAAATATTTATCAAACACAAAGCCCTTTAAGTTTAAAGAAAAAAATAACAGTTATATTATTTAGCAGCAACTGTCTAATTTAATGTTCTAGTTTTACCAATGAGAAAAAAATGAAACCCACAGAGTGACTTTCCCAAGGTCACTCAAGTAGTTAATACGAGAGAGGGACAGGCAATTGAGAGTTTATGAATATGGGTGCATGGCTTTTTCAAACATACTACACCATTTCTTTAGGGAGCCCTGCTTCTTAGAGAGTCAGAAAATAGCGAAATATGCTTATCTCTGAAATATGAGTGTGACCAACAAATAGAGAAACGTTCACCCTCAGTTTTTCTAGTAATGTTTTTCATTGAAGAGTTCCAGTTACATTATTTAATTTGACATAGTATAGAAGTAATGTAGCTATCTTTAGTGAAAAGGATGTTGCTGTTCTTCTGGGCAAAGAGCTAGGTGGCTATTCTCTTCTTCCTCTCCTGCACTTAACTGGGCCCATGTGACTCCCCTCCAAGGAACCCAGACGTGATGAGTGCCAGCTCCCTGCCAGGCCCAGAGAACCTCCCACCTGCTATCCCTGACATTCTTTCCATCTTCATCAGATTGATTCAAGAAAGCTCGGTGCCCCTACCAATCACAAGTTGAGGATGCTAAGAGCCACAAAATGGAAGGAGTCTGAATCTTTAAACCTCAGTTTGGAAGAAAGCCATTCCATTTACCATGAACATCAAGTTTAGACTTCATATATGAGAGGAAACAAAGCATTTTGTGATAAGCCACTGAGATGGGGGAAGTGCATGCACTATGACAGTTAATGATACCTTCATTAATGTATGATATATGAATATATCCAGTTTTGCAAATGCTTGTGTGGGTTTCTTTCATTTGTACTGGACATGAAACATTCTTCATAAAACCTTGATAAAAGCTGTATGAGTATGACATTATCTTTTAAGAGAGCTCAGAACAATATGAAAATTATTCTATTGTTGATGGAAATGAAGTACATATTTAAATATAAGATATGGATGATTCAAATGAAAAGGAGTAAAAGTTTTAAGACGCATAGATAGTTTTGACTTAGCTAGAGCTGCCGTATGGTTACCTCATGCCTTGTATTTCTAATTACATTTACAAGCAAATTTGGTCAACAAATTAGGCTTTAATCTGACAATTCTATAATCACATAAATTAGTGGACTATGCAAGGGCTCATGATATCTGGAGGATTTGAAATGATGTATACTGCAAATGGAAACGTATCATTTGCAAATGCCCATTTGAATAAACATCTCTATAGTTTCTACAATCAAAGATATTTCAAAGATAACCCTAAATATAGAAATACAGAGACATATGTGTGACTTCAGACACAGGAGGGTGGATTTTTGTGACATGTGTGAATTGTCTGTTGGAAGCTTTTTTGTTTTCTTTTTCTTACTTTTCTGCCTTCCTTGTGGCAGCTCTGCTGGTGGGATATGAACAGTAGCCCCGTTTCTCACTCTTGGATCAGGTTTTCTTTGGGTTCAAGATACATTCTTCAGTCTTAGTAACTAGAAAAATTCTTAACTTAGACCATAAAGTTGCATTA
The DNA here is from genome assembly GCF_053883595.1 of Heterocephalus glaber. Taxonomy (NCBI): domain Eukaryota; kingdom Metazoa; phylum Chordata; class Mammalia; order Rodentia; family Bathyergidae; genus Heterocephalus; species Heterocephalus glaber. The sequence continues at coordinate 22,800,386 of NW_028258296.1, read as the reverse complement.
TTATCCTAGAAGGTCAAAGGCCTTTTGGAACTATGCATATTCACTTCTGACCTTAAAGACATTTTACGTATGTAAAACTCTCAACAGAGGGGTCTCAGATTATCCTCCAACTAATCTATACTGTATTAACAAATTAGAATGGATATTTAGAAAGTACAGTGGCAACATTTCAACTCTGTGGTTATTAAACCTAATTTGCCTAAATACTTACTGATAGATTTATGTCCCTGTCTCTTAGGAATCAAAAGCTTCTCCAGAGGATAAACTAAAAAGGAGCTTAACAAACAGTACTGGACTGAAAGTATAGCCCTATTGCAATTCTGTCTTTACTGATGCATCTAGTGATATACAAACTGAGTATGAAAATCGAATCACTGAACACTACTCACAGAAGACTGCAATAAGTTCTCTGTGGTATATTTTATGACCTTAAGAATCACATCATACAAATACACTTTGGAAAACTTGAGTATTTAGTTGGACAGTTTATTTGATGATATGAGTTCACCTAAATACAGAAGTTGGCCCTGTGTCAAAAGGATGAGAATTTCAAGGACTGAATTTTCAGTGTTTCTGTTCAGTATCTCCCAGAAAAGCCCTGATTGCGCCTAACTTTAGTCTTCCTTTGCCGTGTAAGTGCTTGTGCAAGTACATTCTGGAGAAGAATGTGACAAAAACTTCTAACTTGTTTGAAATAGACAATTTCTCTTCCTTACCCATAAGTTCATATTCCAAAAGATAGAAGGATTTTGAAGGTCCAAGTGTCTTTGAAGCAGACACAACCAGTAAACAATATGTTTTCTTCTATAAATTGAATTGAAAAGTTGCCCAAGGTGAAGATTGTAAGAAACAGGAAAAGGGGACGTTACTAGAACCTCTGCAGTAAGTCCTAGTCTCCTGCGAGCCACGGCAGCACAAGGCAAATTAACTTATTATACAGGAAAGGTAGGAAAATGAGACTAGGAGAAGACGCTGAGCTTTGGGCCTGATCAGTGCTGCTCTGGGCGGCAAAGATGGAAAGCCCCCAGCTTACCGCACCTTTTATTCAGTACATCAGGAGAAACACATGTAACAAATGACTTGCAGAGAGTTCAGTACATCCGGATAAACAGGGTGTAACAAATGACTTGCAGAGAGTTCAGTACATGGCATAAACAAAGTGTAACAATCCAAGAACAATGAGGAACTGAGTAGATGTGAGTTTGTTCCTCCCAGGATGTCTTCAGCTGGTGTAATCCTGTCCTGGAGCATCACAGCATCACCCGGTCATGGAGGTCTCAGTTGTGACCGGGGGGCCAAAATGGAATTATATCTCAGAATTCCATAGCTGGCCTGTAGGCAGGAGAACTAGGCCTAATCAAATGGTTTTTCCCTGAAATTATGTAGCATTGCTCCCGACAGAAGATATCAGCAATACCATGACCACAGCATTACATCTTCCATAAAGAGTTGTGGGTCACTGGTTACCTGCTATGCACTTGATTCATTTGAAAAAGTTAAAACATAGCTCTCTGTATACACTGGCTCCTAGAAACTTTATACCCAAGGAGATAAAGTAGAAAAGTTTTAAATGACTGCATGCAGTGTGCTTTCTGATGCTTAAAAATGGAATCTGTCACCAAAAAACATGTAGCTCCACAATGGCATCTTGGGTTAGAGAGCTGGACCCCTGGACTGGATGGCTTCCAGGGGGACAGAGATGTGTGACTGATGAAAATATGGACTTCTTTTTGTCCCGAGTTGATCAGCAACAGGATCTTGGACAGGAGACTCCTGAGAGTAAATGTCAGAGATGACACTACTGCTCTAGGGAGAGTGAAAAATGCCCCGCTCACCTAAAAGAAAGTGGACTCCATTCCTTGTGTCTGGCATTTGTAATGTTAAAAACTGAGAGGCTAATTCAACCTCACTTTAAAGAGATCACCATAGAATCCAATAGCTTTTTTCCCTGCCTGTCAAACATCATAAAGTTCTTCTAAGTCAAATTTTCACAAGCAAGTCCTGCCTTCAGAACTGCCCCTTAGTAAAAAGGAGAAATAAAAATCAACTAGATTTACATATACTAGAAACAAAAAGCCAGAGAAAAATTTTAAATTATGTTTAAAATAGTATTGACACTTACATAATTAGGAATAAATTTAAGAAAAGATGTGAAAACCCACATAAAATACTACAAATTTCAAAATACTGCTGAAGAAAATGAAAAAAGAACTAAATAAATGAAGGAATATAATATAGTCTTGGAATTTTTAATTTCAATATTATCAACACTATTGATATTATTATATTGAATATTAATAATTCGAGAATGTCAATCCTCCCCAAACCGACCCAGAGAGTCAATGAAATCATAATCCAATGGGTTTTTATTGATGAGAAAAGGGCCTTCTTCTAGAAATTGACAAGCTGATTCTAAAATGTTTATGAGAATAGAACTTAGAAGAAACAAAACAGGCTTAAAAAGGAAAATACAGTGTTCACTTACCTACTAATTCAAAGATTTCTCTAAAATTGCAATAATCAAACACTGGTAATGATAAAAGAATTGACAAATAGGTCAATGCAACAGGATAGACAGCCCAAATATGGACTCCACACACATACCTGGTCAAATGATACATGACAAAGATGCCAAAGCAATTCAACGAGAAAAGGAAAGTCTTTAAAAATTGATGCTGAAACATCCATTTGAAAAAATAAAAAGAACATTGGCCACTACCTCATACTCTTCAAAATAGTAACTTGACAGGGATCATATATGTATCCATGAAAGCTAAAGCTATAAATTTGCTTGAAGAAAATGTAGGTGTATATTTTCATGACTATCATGCCCAGGAGATAGATAATTTGTCTCTAACCCTTTAGGGGACACAGAAACCACTAATTATAAAAGAAAAAAATAATAATTTGTACTTCATTCAAAATAAAAACACCAAAAAGCACTAAGAAAATGATTCAATATTCTTTCCTTTCCCTACAAAGTGTGTGTATGTGTGTGTGTGTGTGTATCTGGAAAAGAACTTGTATCAAGTATGTATAAAGAATTGTTACAATTTAATAAAAAGACAAATCATTCACTTAAAAACAATGGAAATGTGTCTTGAGAAGACACCACAAAAACTCAGTAAACACATATACAAAGATCAACATCACTAGCCATCAAGGAAATACACATTAAACCTCAATGAGATATTCCTTCAAAGCTACCACAATGGCATAATGGCTAAAATTTAAAAAACTGGAAATACTAAATTTTGTAAAGAATGTGGTATAACTGAAATCTTTCTGTATCAGTGATGAGAGTGTAAGATGGTACAATGCTGGGGAAATATTTGAGAGTTCTTATAAAGTTAAAAATACACCTATCCAGTAACCACATTCCTAGAGATTTACAAAAGAGAAATGAAAGCAGATGTATGCAGGAATACTTACACATGAATGTTTATGGCTGCTTTATTTATAATAACCAAAAACTATAAAAAATTAAATGGCATTAATAGGAGAATGGACAAACAATTGTAGTATGTTCATATACTATAATATTACTCAAATTAAAAGGAACAAACCCTTGATATGCACCATATGGGAATATCTCATAGCCATTATGTTGAGTCATGCACCAGACAAATGAATATATAGTGTGCGTTTTCATTTATATAAAGTTCAAAAACAGAGGAAGCTAATCTGTTATTAGAAAGTGGAACAATGTTGCCTAAGGAAATTGATTTAAAGAGAGAAGAGAGGAAACTTCTGTTGAATGTGTTCTTCTTGATAAGTATGCTTGCTGCATGTGTGTATATATATGTCAAAATGCATATAAGATATGTGAATTCTAAAGCATGTACATTTTGTCTCAGAAGAAATGTAAAATGAAAAACAGTGATGGAAAACTACACTAGAGAAACCAGGAAAAGTGGAAAACAGAATTTATTTTATTTAATATTGCTCCATTCTTGTTGCAAATATTTGATAGTTTTTTCTGAATTTAGTTAACTGTATCTCTTACCAGGTGATGATGACTAACTATGGTGAATAATAAGTCATGAATATTTGTACAGTGATTTATGGTTGACAGATTCTTTTTTTGGTACCAGGGATCGAACTCAGGTGACCCTTGCGCTTGCGAGGCAGGCGTCAGCACCACTGAGCTAAATCCCTGCCCAGACAGATTGTTTCTAATATGTGAGAGTAGGTATGCCTTGATACTCTGTTAAAATCCACACCTTCCATTTGTTGATTTTCTTCTCTAGGCGTTTTAACCTTACTGGGCTATTTTGATTTTTAGCTAATGAATGAACGTTAAAGAATTAAGTATCTATATACCTGTACATAAAAATTAGAAGAATCACTTTTACAAAGCTTTTACAATCCCCCCAAAATAATTCTGTTTCACACCTTGGATTCTAAATGCAGTGAGTTGGTGTCAAACTGGATGGATAAGCACTTTCAACTCCTTTCTGTTACTCATTTATTCACTAAATATGTCTTCACTAAGTACTATGTACTGAGCATTGTATACATACTGGAATATCATAGTAAATAAAACCATAGTCTCTGCTTGCAAGGACAATCTTGTAAAAGAAATATAAATAATACAATGGAGGGATGACAGTATAAATAAAGGCATTTCAAAGTATTGTAAAAGTCCAAAGGAAGCAGGTATTAACTGCATGAGGAATCACTTTGGAATACAGTAACATTTGAATACAGACAGAAAATTAAGCAAACAAGAATAGGATGTCATAGAAAGGATTAGAGGTGTTATATTCAATTCTTGAAGAAAAGCATGAGAAAGTTAGATATGATTTCTTGCCAGGGTGTAGAAAATCAAAATATAGCTAGTGCTTAGGGACGGGGGCATAATCTATGGCCACTTTTATTTCGTCAGTGGGCCCGTATTGTAGCTAACTGGTTAAATGGCTATTGTGATAATGTAGGCACAATGATGGGGACCTGGACTGCAGGAACTTAGGAGGACAGAGGAAGGGACAAGCATAAGCACAAGGCATACTTAAAAGGTGGATCCAACAGAAGTTGGTGAGCCACCTCTGCTGATGTTTGACTCCATCTAGCTGAGGGTTGTTGGAGGGTAGTACTGTTACCTAAAGAGGAAGGCAAATGGGAAAGTCTGGTGGAAAGAAATGACAAGCTCAGCTCGGGATATAATTAGGTTTGAAGACACGGCACTGAAGGAAGAAGACTGCACCACAGGTATGAATGTACGTACCTGTGCATTCATCATCAGCAAATAAGCAATAGTTGACTCTCTGGGAAGAAAAAAAAACAACTGAACAGGGAGTGTACTTAAATAAAAATGGGCTAAAGCCAAATTAACATTTAAATGTGTGAATCTAAGATGTAGGAGAAAGAAGTCTCTAGAAACAAAACAATAATTTCAAGCAAAGAGTATAGTCTATCAAATAAGGTAAAGATTGGACAATTTCTATTGGACCAAATAATGGAAGGATTCTCATCTCATTAACCAGAGCAAATTCAACAGAAATATGAAAACAGAAACTGGATTAATTTTTACGTTTTTTGTTTTGTTTTGTATGTGTGGTATTGGGGATAGAATCCAGACCCTTGTGCATGCGAGGCAAACACTCTGCCACTAAGCTATATCCCAGTCTTTTTACTTTATTTTGAGACAGGGTCTGACTAAGTTTCAGAGGCAGGCCTCAAATGTGGGATCTTCCTGCCTCAGCCTCTTGAGTAGCTGGGATTACAGGCATGTGCCATCTCAAACAGCACAGAACCTGGGTTAATTTTTAACCTAAGAGAAAAATAATCTCAAAGAAAGCATTTGTGCATATAGTTGAAAGACACACAGCTATGGCGTCAGAGGAACTGGGTTTACAGTTCCATCCCACCTCTTCTCTCCTTGTGGGCCAATCAAGTCACTTAATCCCTCAGGGATAAGTTCCTTCCTCAAGTAAAAAACAGAAATAAGACCTTTTCTCTACCCACCCCATGCAGCTTTTCTGAGAGTCAAATGAGCTAGGGAGGTAAATGCATTATTAACCATAAATTGTATTCTATAAAGTGAGGTATTGCTGAACTAATAATAGAAGTGGCTCACTTTATGCCATGAGTGATTTCCTGAAAAGTTGCACAAATCAAATAGTACTCAGTGTTTAAAATTAGTTTGCTATTTAAAGGAACCGAGGGTGAATCCTTTGAAAAATGACAACATGTTTTTACTGTGAAGAGTCATTCTGCAAAATTTTTCCTTTCTTTCTCTTTCTTCTTCTTCTTCTTCTCTGTCCTTTCTTCCTTTCTCTCTCTGTTTCTTTCTTTTTCTCTTCACTTTTCTTGGTCTAGTTTCCCTAAACCATAAGTTAGGACACAGCCTGCTTTAGGAAATGTAGTACACAAACAAAACCATGACAGTGAATGCCTTCCTAGAGCAGAAATTAATAAAGCTGGATACAAAGAGACAAAAATATAGATATTGAGGCAGGCTTGGAAAAGAGAGAATTCGTACAACTAAAAAGAGAAATAAATTGTTCTGTAAATTGTCGCATGCCCCAGTGCCATGCTTGCCCAAAGGGTTCAAGCCTCAGGGCCATTGATTGCCTATGAAATTCTGGGCCCATCACAGGAGACCTGATCCACAAACAAGGGAAAGCATAAAGATTGTGGTTAAAAAAAAATCTTAAAAAGAAAATCGTACTTTAAAAACATAAGGGAAGGATAAGGAAAGAGAAAGGCAAAGGAAAAAGCATAGGAAGAGATTAGAGAAGAAAGCTGTACATTTTGGTGCTCAACTAGGATTGGAATTATGACACTACGATACCATCTCTCACTCTTCGGCCTTTAACAAATTGTTTAACCATTCTGAGTTTATTTCCTCATCTACTAATATAGATAATCATACAGACTTTATGCTGTGGGACCTAAATGAGAAAATAAGTGCCTAGGAGATTGTCTGTAGCACTATTAGTATTCACAAATGAACAGACATTACTATTTTTTATTAGAGAGCCTTGCTTCCCTAATCTGACTTTGCATGTTGAGTAGATTGACCAGAATAAAAGAAGTTCTGTTTTATTTGTTTGTTTTAAGAAGTTTTGTTTTGCAAGCAACATGTCTCCTATGATAGCTGCTAAGATATTTGTCCAGCCATGAGGGTGGACTCATTCAAACAGCCCTGTGTTCATTTTCTTCTAGTGGCTTTCTCTGCCTTTACTGGAAATTAGCAACTATTGCCGCTGCATCTGGTTTAGAGATCCCAAACACTGTATTGCTCCGAGAGCTACATTCATAAACTGCCAAAAAATGACCGCATTATTTACGCACGATAGTCAGCTTCCCTGGCTCTGATGACCTCCTGTTATCACAGTCTAAAATGAGAAGCCCTCCATTTGCAATTTGCCTGTGTTGGATCTGGGTTTTCACAACATGTAGTTTGCACTGTAATAATACATATAGATCTTTCATTTTTCTACAGAAATTAATTGCCTAAACCACAATGATTTATAGTCATACTGAACATGATTATTAATTTTCTTGATGATTATACCTGTGGGCGGCAACAAATCTACTTGTGATAGACCTGGTTTTGAATTGCTGCTAAAACTAAAATGTCCATAAGGAAATAACAACTAATTTTTACCTTAATCAACTTACATTTAAAGGAATTTAATATAGGGCACTTGTGCCTTGTGGGAAAACTTGTTTGAAATATAAGGTGCTGAGTTATTTATGAGAATAATTATATATTTGTTACTCTAGTTTGTACTGGGAAAACAAGATCTGAAATACATTAAAAATATAATGAAGTCAGTAGAGTTGTACATGCTAAAGAATTTTTGAACTAAGGAAAATATATAACAGAGCATAGCTACTCTGATTATGTAAAAAAAAAAAATTAAAGCTCACTAAACTGTGTTCCCTCTTTTTTTCCTTCCCTTATCCTGCCAGTGCCTCGAAGTGCTAGCATTTAACAGGAAAAGTAAGGCACGAAGAGAACAGTCTCATCCTTCCTTCCTCATTATTCACCTTAAAATTACTTGCAAAAGGCCTTGCTTATTTATTATAATGAGTACTGGTTCTGAGTAGCAGCTCGTGGTGCAGCAACAATCGTTGGTTTGGAGAAACTGAACCCAGATCACAGTCTTATGTCTCAAAAGCATGTATGGCTTCAGCTCCCGGTGCTGGGATGCCTCATTCACTTCTGTAGATCTATTTCTTCTTATTAGAATACAAGTTATAAAAAAGAGAAGGTGCTGATTATTGGTTGATATGCATACCTTATATAATTCTGTATGTTCATATCCCAGAAATATTTAAGGCTTTTTCTCTGATTAGTGGCATTATGCAGTTATGCAAATAATCTGTTATATCTAGGCACATTATGCCGTTATGTAAATGATCTATTTCATTTATATTTCCCACAGAGTAATGGGGTAGGGAAGAAATGCTCTCTTGCATTTCCTCTGGTTTTTAATGAGTTGTTCAGACATATTCAGCTGGTGAGCAGTCTGGATTTCTGGGGCGGGTGTGAGTTAACCTTTCTGCTCCATTACTACTACCTAGCTTTAACTTTCCTGTTCAATTCAACAAATATTTATTGAGCATTTACTGTGTGCAAGGTGTTTGTATAGGGGGAGACCCCCCAAAGGGCTCAGGCTGTGCTCAGGTGGACTCTGAAAGGGAAGTTATTTACCTTGTGATCTTTCCTCTCTGACCTCTTAGGCACATGATGAAAACCATTTCAGCTCCATCCACTTTAGATCTCCTTAGCCAGATGGGAAATGATTTCCTAAATTTTTATTTTTAATAGGAAAATAATTTTGAAAGCAAATAGATATGGCCATAGACAATAGGCTAAAAGTATACAATTTTAACTGATGAAAATACAGACTCTTTTGTCCATCTCAGATTCATGTTTAATGTTTTGCACTTAGAAACAGAAAAATCTATGCCTTCCTCGTATCTTACCTCTGGCATTCTGTGATACAGTGTCACACATGCAGTAAAATCATTCATGCACTAATGCCATGCATGCACTGTAGACATGTAGTCTACAACCTACAAGAATCTAGATCAGACTGGTCATTTCCTTTTATCAAATCTGATCTGCTAATTGTAGAGAATTCTCAGCCTCCATGTCAGCAACTGCTCAACATTTGTTGATTCACTGAACAAATTCTGAGCACTCAGCCTATGTCAGGGCACCAGCCCTCCTGGAGTCTTCTAGAGGAGAAAGACCAATCTAAAACATGGGGGCAAACTGTGCTAGGTGCTGAGAAGCAAGATCTTGGGCTGCAAAGTGCCCTTGTCAGGGAAGTCAGAAAAAAGTTTAAACTTTTAGGTCTTCAGTCTTTTTGAACCACTTGTACCTCTAACAGTATATTTTGATTAGCTGCCAGTTTTCTGTGAAAAGGCTGGTGTGTGTTCCTTGGATAGACAATCTAAGAAACCGTGTTTTCTTCCCTCCAAGGTTGTTGTAGCAAAGGGGATTCCAAAAGACTTCTCTGGATTTGGAGTAGAGCAATTTCTGGTTTGAAGAACACCACAAAGCTTTCTCTGGTTCCTAAGAGAAAAAAAAAAACTCTATAATTTCTTCCTCTGTCATATCTTTGTTCTTTAACCATTTCAGGATTGACATATACGTCCACTGAATTAGCGTTAAGTACTCAATCTATAAGGTTATTCAATTTCTCTTATAAATGGATGATCTTGCTAGGAAGGTAAACAAAGAAAAAATAGTTCTTAAACTATAGTTCTCACTGTCTACACATTCTCAATAGAATATACTAGTCTTTTAACTGCTTCTGATTTTAATTCGATTCAGTAGCATTTCTTATGTATGAAAATCATGCTTCTGCCAGTAATTTTCTCCCTTTCTCTGTAAGAATATTCTACATCCAATCTGATGCCATCTGAAGACAAACAGCTCCTTTCCTTGGAAGAGTAAGCTCTGCCTACCTAATCTTAGACTTGGTCATGTGACTAACCTTGGCCAATGAAATCAGAGCACATGTTGGGTTTATTTATTCTGAGTAAAACCTTTAAGGGCTTTCAGGAGTGCTTTCTTCATATTTCTCTTTCTCATTCTTTTCTCTATGTCAAAAGAATGGCATATCCCAGGTGAGAACTGTTACTTGTGATTCTGGATTCTGAACTTAGTAGGTCATAGGGAGCAGAGTAAAGCCATAGCCAAGCAGGAAGTAAGCTTGAGCAGTGAGAGGTAACTCTGGAGAGCTGAGTGAGCAGACATGGAAGGCAGCAGAAACCATGGTGTGCACTAGAGAAGGAACTAGGGCACCTGCCCTGGAGTCATTCACCAGGAGACTCGTTCTCTACTAGGGGTTTCGAAACCAAGGGTGTCAGAAGCCGTAGTGAATTTTAGTAATTAAAGTTAACATCATACACCCACACAACAGCCATATGCCCTGTGTGAAATGATCCTTTCTCCCCAAGTTTGAAAAAGGTCTTTACAGTCAATCTACCAATCCACATTAAAATAAAATGACAAAAGAAATCTAGTAATCTGCCCATTATTTAGCAATCTCCATGTCCCCTTACTACTTCTTCATTTTAATTCTAAAATGTGACCAATAAGATTAGTAGCTTCTTGATTGTTCTGATTTCTATCTCCTGAATAAAGAAATTTGCTCAATTTCTCTGCTAATGCTTTGTGTGGGGTCTTATTTTGGGCTCCAACATTGAAATCAAGTGTTCTCTTTGGATTGAAGCTACCTTCACACCTCCAACATACAGCCATTTTTTTCTAACATGCCTTTAACATCTGAAGGCCAGTAGACCATCAGCAGCCTAGGCAGAAAATGTGTAAATCACATAGCACAGTATTCTTCAAATGCAAGTGACTGGGTGAATTCACCACAGTTAGTGGAATCTTAGAGCATTCTTGGATATTTACGGATTGAGAATAAATGACTGTTTACAAACTAAGAGTTCCTGGAAGAAATGTGTCCCAGTTATCCATTCATTTCAAGAAGGTGCTGATCAATTCAATTCTAAGCTTTGCTCTAAGACTGCATAATACACTGTTGCTGATATAAGATTATTTTCATAAATTATTGCACCTTTTCCTTTTTTTCTGTTCTCATTATTCCAAAGAAAAAACACAAGTTACACTTTTGCATATCCTGATTAATACCTAAAATGGGGCACATTTTAAGAAAAAGAAACAGACAAGGAAAAAATAGAGATAAATTGACAGAAAGAAGGCTAAAAGGAAGAGGGAAGAAAAGTGATGAAAAAAGTAGAGAGGAGAAAGAATAGTGAAGGGCAAAGATGAAGAAAATTAACAATTAAAGTAGTAGAATCTGGTGAACAGGGAGGAAGGATGGGACAGAAAGTGGAACTTTGCAAACACTGCTAATGTGGAGCAAAGTACTAAAAGAAATGGCAAAGAAAATATGAACACTTCAGTATTTAAAAATAAATAATATTTTTAATGCTTCTCGTAAATGTGAAAGCAAAAGGAAATGTTTCAGGAGGTAGAAACCTAGAGGAATACAGAAAGAACAGAGGAAAAAATGAAACAGAAGGTAAAAAGAAAGAGATTCTAAAAGAGTCACTTGATATCCACTAGAGGAAATGCTAGAGAATGAAAAATTAGAAATGAAAAGCTAGAAAAGCATTTAATTTTTTGTTTACTATTATCATTACATTTTGTCTTTTTAACTTTTTATTATTGTAAATGAATAGTATCAACAATACCAGTATTGCATACTGTACATCATTCTCTAGGTTATATTACATATATAAATCTGGAACAGTATTGGATGAAAATGCACCCAAAAGGGAAAGCACACATAAAAGTCAAAGATAAGCTATAACTTGACAATGTGCACAAAAAATCTTCTCTTCCAAATTATATACTTTAGCTTTCCAGTGCCAACTTTAAATTATGTTTATCTTTCTTGTGCATTTTCAGACTTGTTAAATAGAATCACAAACCAATTCATACTTTTGCTATTTATCTGGAGGAGAATCATCTCTTGTTGCAAGTAAGTCTGTGAAGGTGGCAGAGTACACAACCTCACATTTGGACAGGAGCAGACGACCTGCTCCATAGACAGACGGTCCCTTCAGACCTACACCCATGTGGGCCATCCCTACATCATCTGAAGAGTTGCTTTTCTCACTTGAACATTACATCTTTCAGTATATTCTCTACTCTCTCATCTCTGGGAATTCAGTTATGTCCTCCAGGAAAAAAATCTTAAAGGAGAAAAAGAGTGAAGAATCAGTAGCCTTCACACCGGAAAGAAAAATAAAAGATTCCCTTGCAATATTTATGCTTGGCCTTTGCCTGCTCTAACTAAAGTTTGCTGTCTTCAAAAGCAGGAAGTCTGTTGCAGGATCGGCTGCTTGCCAGATTTGTCTAGGCCTCATGGGCCTGAGATTTACTGTTTTTAATCTTTTTTCCGATGGGCATTCTAAATACCTGTTTCATGCAATGTTTAATTTCAGCACAGCAGGTAATAGTGTATCAAAAAATGGGAATAAGCTGCCTGTTTCCTTGTATGATGAAATGCTTAAAACACAGCTAGGTTTTGACTGCATTTAGTCCTTTATTCCCTTAACAGTCAGTGCCTGTTCCTTTTAAAAATGGTACTTTTGGTCAATTCCCTTGACTATTTCTGAGATAATGTCCTGTAGCCCATCTTCCTCACTAGGAATGTGAAATTCTACATCTATATTCATCTGGATACTTTTTGAACTGAGACTTGTACACAACAGAAAAGTCTGGGGCTGCTTCCTGTTAACAAAATAGCAGCCTGAGAACATCAAAGGAAAGCAATCTCTGAATCTTTCTACACAGATGTTGATGACCCAGAGAAATTATCTTCAAAACCATCAGCAACACCATAACCAATACCACTGTGAATGTGTACATATTGTAAAGAAATGTTTGATCCCTAGTGCTCAATGAAGAATTTATTTTAGTGGCTATAATTTGTGAAGTTAGTGTAACAATATTCAAGTAATGCTCAGTACAATTTTTTAAAAGGACAGTAATTGTTTTTCAGGACACCAGAAAGATAAGTCAAAAGAATTGACCACACAGTTATATAACTTACACACACACACACACACACACACACACATCTCAAAAGAGAAGGAAAAACCAGATATTTTTATATAGGATAAAAGTAAGTCATTTGTGCTAGAAAATTAAGTCATGCAAAAATGAGAAGTTTCCTCAGGTTAAAAGAAAAACTGTGTCAGTTATTAGGTATTTATTAAGTATGCGTACGTAACTGACTCAGTGTGAAATGCTTTCCCTATGAAATGTGTAGTTCTCTGTAATGAAAGCTACAATGAAGTCAGTAACACTTCCTCAACTCCTACTCCCACTGGCCTCCTCACTTTGTCCATTTCAATAACAGCAAATAAATAGATAAATTTCAAAATATATGAATTAATCTTTAAGAGATAAAGCATAGCACTAAATAGGCTGGACCAAACTCAGGAACAAAAGAGAGAAATTATGAAGAAAAAAGGGCTCAGATAAAATGTCTTGTCTCCTTCAATCTATTCTCCAAATTGCAACCAGAAGGTTCATCTACAAATCCAATCTGGTAACAATAGTGATAATAAATCAAATTTGATCATGATATTGATATTGATAATAATGTTGATCAGTATACACATAATTGATTGCTCAGTGTATGTCAGGCATTATCACGAACACTCCGTACCGGACTTTACCAAATCCTATCTGTACCACATTGAAATGGCTTCAATGACTTTCCATCACCTGCAGGATAAGTTCAAACCTTAACAGAATACATGGAACCTTGCTTTATCTAACAGCTCTCTTAACTTTTTCAGTGTAATTTCCCGCTGTGTTATATTCCATGTGCTCAGCCATCAAGGACACCCTTCAGTTCTTCTGGGATACTGCTCTCCTTGTCTTGAAACTGGTCCTATTTATTTTGAAGGTCTCAACTCCTATATCACTCCCTCTGAAGAGCTCTCCCTGACCTGACACCCGCTGGTGAGCTGTCTCTCCTTCGTCCTCAGAGCACCTGTGCTTGCTGCCACCAGGGCCCTTATTATCACGAATTATAATTTCCTGTCTCCATATTCTTATTCAGACCACAAATTTTATAATGGACAGAGACATTCAATGATAAAGCTTACAGATTGTTCTCAGTAAATATTTACAGAATTAGTGAATTGATGAATAAACACATATCCTGATGTATTGCTTTAAAGGACAAGGAAATAGAGTGATGCTCTTTGTCTATAATAGAATCCTACCTGCCAAGTTCAGTCTTTGTGGTGCCCATGTTAGGTAAAATTCTCCCAGAGAACAGTTGCACATTTTTCCCTGTAGTCTAACACAGTGGTCCCCAAAATGGGCTGTACAGGATGATCCTTTGTTATGCAGAAAGCATTATAATATTCATGTATAATAAAAATTATGTAAAAAATAAACCTTATGAATATTTTTTGTATGGACTGACATTTTGCCCACCCTGATGCATATGACAGACAGCTCTGAATGGGGCCATAAGCTCTAGGTCCTGAAGGCAGGGAGTGCAAGCACACACAACACGCAGTTACTGCAGGTTACCTACACACATCAAATGAACTTTTGGGCTGTGTTACATAACTTTAGTTAGCCGTGCTTCACAAGGTAGACACCTTATGTTTTAAAATTGCTGCAAAACTACAGATTGAAGTTCATATAGACTGCAAAAAGCTATACAGATCAGAGATGATACCAGTAATGTAAGCACTAGTTGGCACATCTACTATTCCTACCGTGAGTGTTCCCATAGCCACATTACTAACTAAAATAGGACAATATAAGTTTATATGATATGAGTCAACCAAACTAGTCAAAATAATTTTAAAGGACTAGTACATTCATTGTAACCTATGATTAAATTATGGTCCAAGTCTTAGGCACTGAGATATTAACTGATGATAACAACATATATATATATATATAATTTGTAAAGGAATACAGGTGGGTGCATGTTCAAAGGATTTTCTAAGTCAAGGGGTGTTCAATCTGAAGAGCTTAAGGAACAGCAGTCCTGGAGTAGTGAACGCCTCCCTTCTTCCCCATTCTGCTTTCTCCATTGTCTCACAGCACTCTCAAAGACTGAAGCTTACTGTTCCTTTCAAGGACCTGCTTCTGTAGTGCTGCCCAGTTCCTGTGTATTTCTCACCCAGGCCAACCCTCTGCTGATGTAGGAGTCAAGCCACTAACTCAACAGAAAGCAAGCTTTTTAGCCAGAGCTATATGACCATACAGAAACATTTCCATCAGATATTCCCTTACTATCTTTGTCACTAAAAGTACAGACTAGCAATTGCTAAATACAAAGAAATATAAGAGGCCGGGGATTTAGCTCAGTGGTTCCGCCGCCTGCCTCGCCAGCACAAGGATCTGAGTTCCATCCCCGATACCAAAAAAAGAAAAAAAAAGAAATATAAGCCATGGTCCTATCTGGGAGGAATGGCTTTAAAAAGTTAGTGTTCAAACTAGTGAATAGCTACAAAAGATTGACTCATGTCACTAGTGCTTAAGTCTTCCTTCTTTCTCCTGACACCAAGACCAGTAAGCTGACCCCTGCACAACCTCACACATGGAGCAGAGCGTGGGCCCATGAGCAAAACCCTGTCTGTGTCTCCCATTCCAATGCTTGTTATTGCCATTGCATGGTTTTCACACATTTTATAATGTTTTTTTAAAATACCAAAGCATGTTTCAAAATTTCACAAAGGCCAATACCATCAATAAATAACGCTTTTACATTTTGTTGGATTGAAACTGCAAAAGCTATCAATACACCAGCTTTTGATGATTTTATTAGAAATCCTAGAAATGGACCAGTTATCTTGAAGAACAGAAGCATTCTTTGAGAGTTGTCCTCGAAGATATTTTTAAGACCCCCTGTCCTAAAATTTGACATATTAATGGTCTCCTCTTCAGCCCTACATTCTTTGCTATGAAAGTGTTTCAATGAATTCACTCACCATTGTCCTTGTTGGTTGGAAATGAATGTTTATTGATCACAAGTATTGATCTACTACTTTAGATAAAAACAATACTTTTCAAAGTACACTCAAAAGAGTTGAAGGACTAAAGTAAAAATGTAACCGAGGCTGGTTGCTAAGTGACAGATCACAGCTGATTTTGCTGCCACATAACTTACTGTGATGCTGCTTACGGGATCTCCAGAATCGGCCCTCACTGAACTCTGCGTATGGATGAACGATTGATGTGGGTTTGAATATTTTGTTAGATTCAGCTTTCAATCCATTTTACATAGCTGACTTACATAAAAGATGAGTCCTACTAAAAATTCTCCAGGAAGAATGCAGCAATTATGAATTGAAGTGATCCCTGGGATTTTGGTTCATCTATTAAGGCTAATTCCTGCTTTGTTTAGAATCACAGAGCCAAAATCAAGCCTGCCTCATTTGGGGAGTATTTTTCCAAATGAAATATCTTTTTTCTGTCTGTATCAGAAGTTAAAGAAAAAAAACTACTGGTTAAAACCCTGCAAAGGTCCAGGCAAAGAGAATAGCCAGGTGTCTGTGAGCAGAGAGAAACTACAGAAGATTTGTCTCTTGAGAACTGTAACATTTGAACTTTATATCCTGACCCGCCTTAATTCAAACTCATTTATTCAGCTCATTATAACTAACTAAAATATATATTTTTAACATTTGCAAGGGATTAGATTAAAGCTTATAGAAATGGCAGTGGACATAACAGTGATATAATGCCTTGCCCATCAGATTCTGGGACATGAATTCATGATCTCTTTGTCCACATAAGAGCAGGGTTTGATGATGTAAAATGACAGCTGTTTTCATCTAGCTTTGCTTCCCAGTCAGTCTATTTCATACAACAGTCCATCATTAGAGATCATTACTGTATTACCATTGTTAAGAAGGAAGAATAAAGCCTACGCCTCTGTCTTTCTTAGATATAATAAGTCTTATGGAAAAAGAGTACCCTAAAGGCCCTTCGCTTCTAAAAATGATTAAACTTCATTCAAATCACAGCCTGTAACCCACTTCTGGGCATAGTATCAAAGTCAGCTCCATAGGTGTGATCTAAGACGGTATACTATTCCTGCCTCAGGTTTTGCACAAGCATAGTTTGCATGCATTATCCTCAAAGAACAGATTGCCTTTTACCAAAATCCTATGCATTTTGGCACTTTGTAAGTGTCTTAAATGGCATTAACTGTAAAACATTTCTTTTTACATAATTATGGCTTTGTTTTGAGTGTGTGCTAAGATGGTTGTAAAAGTTTTAAATGTGAAGGGCTTCAAGAATAAGAGAAAAATCTTTGAGCAAAACGACAAGCCTGTTGTTAACAATTAAAGTTAAAAATTTCCTGACAGTCATTCAAAACTTAAAAAAAATAAAAACGCTATATGGTTATTTTAATAATTGTTCCATAAATTATACCATTATTGAAAATGTATAGAAAATACAAGTTGTAATGATTGCAAAACACCTGGAGAATTAGAGCTATTGTTTTCTGGGGCATATTTATGTAGCAATAAGACAATCCTTGTCAATAACTGATAAAAATAAATGCAGAAAAACCTGGTGTTCACTCTAATAATGAAAAATCCTTCCTGGTACTCAGAAAAGGTCTTTGCCTCAGGCATTTACTCAGATTCCTGAACCTACCATCCTTGCCATGAATGTGTTAATTGACATGCTTGTATAAATTTTAGTAAAGCCATAATATTTTTGCATGGCAACTATTAAAAATATTTTTCCTCTTAATTTCACCAGGGAGACTGAGACTCTGAATTTTCCCCCTTGCAGGAGGGAATAATTTAGATTTTCTTCCATCCCTGTCAGAAGTTGAACAGACGAACAAAACAGATTCTTCAGAGACAATTTTACACAGAGTTACATCCATCCAATTCAATTATAAATTAAATTGACTAACGAACCATAGCTCATTATGGGAATCAATTACTCAGAACTGTCTTTGGACCAAAAATGTGGAAAATAAAAAATAATGGTCATACTTCAATATACCAGATTGTCAACGTTTGAGAGCTGTTTTTCTCTAGCTTGGCATAGTCCAACGCCAAAAAGAAATGATAATCATTTGTTTTACTGCTCCTAGAGATGTTCTTATTTTATGAAGACTAGTTAATTCTTGGGTTTTGATCTCTTTGGGATGAGTACCTCAGGCTTTTCTGCTATGACAGGCCAACCCTGGAGTCATGTAATCACATGGGGATCTTTCAGATCAACTTATGCAAATGTGTTATTAAAAGGAGCCCCGTTTTAGCCTCTAGTGCCACCCAAGCAATAAAAGTCAAAAAATCTTGGGAGGTCAGGTTAGAAGCATTTTATTAATAAAATGAATCTAGTAACAGAATGAGGGAGGCCACAACTCTCTGGTGTATTTTCAGTCCAATTGTTTGGTAAAAGTAAATCCATCGAGGACCCAATGGCTGCCTTATTTACCGAGCAGTGCTGGCTGATAAAGGAACAGTGTTAGAGCAATGACACTCTAAATCTCCTTTTGAGGTCCATAGCTTAGAAATTTCCATCTGGTACAGTGAATAAAAATTGTATATTCTATGCATTTATCTTTATTTGATTCTCACAGCAACAGTATGGAGTAGGCACTTTGAACATATGTAGGTATAAAGTTGGCAAGTATGAACACATACCTACCCCTGTAGGGATGCTTCATTCCATGGTGTGGAAGTCTATTGCCCACTTTAGCACATCACTTAAGATGGTCAAAGAACTGGGCTAAGACATTTTTTTCAGGGAATTGTATTACTGAAGATGCCTTAGTTTTGCTTTTCCTCTTATACTTTCTATTTACTCATGCTTGGAAAATAGAAAAAGTAAATATTTCTAAATCATGCACTCACCTGAAGAACTGAGATATGTGCAAAAATTACTTGCATGGGGCCAGGGATTTAGCTCAGCGATTCCGCCGCCTGCCTCGCAAGCACAAGTTCCCGAGTTCGATCCCTAGTACCAAAAAAAAAAATTACTTGCATGTATATTTTTCTTATCCAGTGAAGCCAAAAGGAAATTTTTCACTCAGGAAAAGCTGCACTATAGACAAAAACAAGTTAATCCACATAAATATACAATTCTGCATCATTTTACTTAGAAACTCACATTTTAAAAACATCCATTTGTTGAGATGGATTGGATCTGACTTTGTTACACTAAAACTTTGTTTTAAAATATCAAGCAAAAGGGAAAAGTGGCTGGAAAATTTCAAATGTGTTTTTGGCTCATATAGTGAGGAAGAGGACAGTATCTTCCTAATTTATTTACTTTTTTACCATTATAACAAGAGAGAAGAATAACTGCATTTCCCATATGTTCAGCTAAAAGGAAAGAGGGAAGAATGGATCAGGAACAAAAAATATGAGTACTTAATAAGCAGTCTCTTGAAAGAATCATTTCAGTAAATAGGGCTGAGTTCAGGAACTCAGGTTCAGGGCTCAGAACTAAAAGTCAAAGATTTCATAATGTGCTTTGAATTGAATAATATAAAGAGGGTTTGATTGTTTTCTACATTAAATAAACAAAACTTCACTCATGTTTTAATGGCTTTGCTTTTGTCAACAGCTCATGACTTGGGATCGGGCCTGGTTTCAAGTCCTGGTTCTTACTATAATGGAAGAAATGGGTAAGTCAACTTCTCTAAGTTGGAATTTTCTATCCTTAAAACTGAAATAATAATCACACTTCCTTTCTAATGCTTTTAAGAGAATCAAGTAAGTTCAGGCATGCAAAGTACTTAGCACGATGCCCAGTTGCATAGATGCATGGTTGCTCTTTTTATTTTATAATTCCAGAACATGCAATAGCACAATGTCAAATTCTGCTCCATTCTCAGGTATTTAATTACTGAGAAACACATAGTGCAGCTGTCTTCTTTCAGTACCCTCACTCTATGAATACCTCCAATGCCACCCAGTTCTTGACCACATCCCCAAGCCAAACAGCACTGAGGCCAGCCCTCAAGCACGGCTGTCACAGAAAATGACTGCTAACTGAATGATAGCTGCCCTATAAGCAGTAAACACTCAGGCCCAGTAAATCAGGTAAACATATCTGATCACTTGTCAGAATTTGAAAAGTATGTTTCTTAAAGGCCTCAAACATGGTCTAAGTGCATTACATAAATATTTTGCTCTTGAGTCCACATTAGGCTGAATATTAGTGTTATCAGAAGTAAATACCTTTCCCTTTACTCCTTCATGTAGTGATAGGCAAAGAATCCAAGTTTAAGAGGCTGAAATCAGACTTGCATTATGTTGCAGTAGTACTTGGCAAAGCCTTCTGCTGTTTTAATTTTAACCAATTAGAAGAGCCAGTCTTTTATTTCAGAAATGTATTAAAAGATATCACATTCAAAGGCTGGACATGCCTGCAATTAATTACTGGTGTCTGGCTAAAGGTCTACCATTAGCTATTGCCATGACAACCTTTAGAAGGCCTTGGCCCACCTGTTGCAAGATAGACACAGCATTAGGCAGTTGGTTCCTGCATTTGGCCTCCTTCTGGCCTATGGGGAATTCGTACTAATTAGAATTAGTTGTCCTTCTGTAGTCCAGCTCCTGACACAAATTGCATTCTGTAGCTTTTTGTTCCACTTGAGTTCACAGACAAAATAGCCCATGCCATGTTTGAAATGAAGCAAGGCAATATAAAAGGATTTTATGTAATCGGCTAATATACTTTAACATTTTAACTAATATCTTCCATGTTGGTTTCTTGGAAGGAGTTTATTTATGTACTTCTCCTTTTACTCAATAATTGTTAATGATCATACAGGATGTAATTTTAATATGGCCTGTTCAAGTGTTATTAACCCATTGTCAGGCTCAAATGCATATAGGACAAAACAAATGACCTTTAAAAATGATAGTTTGCAATGACCCCATGGTGAGAGTAAAGAAAAATACAAACAACAGAGAAAACAAAAGGACACTTTCTCACATCTCACTAGAGAAAAACTATTGAAAGCGAGAGCCCTTGGAGGGAAGCACCAGAATGAACTAAAAAAGCGAGAAAGTAAGAAAATTATTAGGCTGTTAGCATGGGTAGCTTCGCCAGGAAATGCTGTCCACAGACTGTGAACAAGATTCAGCTCCAAGACCCGCCAAGGAGACTTGAGAGTGAAACCCTCCTCACCATTCCCTGGTAGGTAGGACTGACCCTAAGATAAGTTCTCAGGATAATATCAAAATGAACTGTGACACTGGAAATGCTTTGTCTTATGCTGCATCTTATTATGTAGAGGATACAAACACTTTGGCAATGAAGCAAGATACTCTAAAACTTAACGTCTATATGGTCTTTATAGTCTCACCATGGGGTCGTTTTCATTATTTCTATAATCACTAAAGCCCCCAAACACCAAGAAAAATCAGTGATCTAAAGAATTCCTGTAAATTTTTCACACAGATGAAGGAGACTGGAAGCCTCAGTCTGCACAAGGCAGTTACTTGTACACTGGAAATAGGGCTGGGGCCTTTCCTACCTAAGCAGCTAAGTTGCCAAGAAAAGGTGATATAAATGGTCTTATTTGTTTTTACTGAATTTCTGTCTATACACGAATTTTTTCTTTAAAAAGTGCCTTAATCTTCCTACAAACAAATAATTTCATTTTTTTTAAAGAGACACAGAAAGAACTAAGAGAGTGTTCCTTTCACCATTGATGTGTTCTTAGTTGGGAGATTACTGCAAAACCACCATTTACTTGCTCATGAAAAAGAGGATGTAAGTAAATGTAAGTTGTTTTAAAATAAAATCTATACACATCCTAAATTCATTCTCCAAGCTTCCATATCAACTTTATGTTGTTCAGAATGGGATTGAGGCCAAGAATAAGCATCTCTCTTCCTTTCTCTGACTTTGAATCTGAATTCTGAAATGATAAGAGGTACTTTAAAATTCTTAAAATAGATGGATTTAGAAATGTCTGAGCCAAGGTAGAGTCTAGTTACTCATAGATAAGCCAGAACAGCCTTCGTGAGTGTATTAAATGTAAAATGTATAAAATGTGCAAAATGTGCAAGAAAAATCCCTAAAAAGTCCAAGGAAATTTTAAAGTCTCATTTTAACTGTGAAAATTACCTACTTTTTCAATCTTTTATGTAGTGCTGTAAAATATTATAGAGCTACTCAAAAACAACAAGAAAACCATTCTTCAGAAAACAAGAACATTCCAGATGAAAATGCCAATGTGTTTATCAAGGAGCAGGCCTCACAGTCTCTCAGCATTGGGCAATTTAAAATTTATTTGTTTGTTTGTAAAACTCTCCTGTGCTTTGAGCCACTAGAGAGAAAGCAAAAGAAGTTGTTACTTGGGCATCCATAACAGATACCATCAGTAATAATCACATAAATGAAAGCTAACCACAAAACACAGCACAAACCACATTACATCTCCACTTGAGCAGATGAGCTCACTGACTTGCCGGCATGAACAAGCCCAGCAATCTGCAGAAATCCCCCACCAGCTTGCCAGATATAAGACTGGCAGCCCTGAATAGTGTCTATCTTAGTGTTTCAGGGAGCCTTTTGACTCCTTTCCTCCTTGCCCTACTCCCAAACATAGGTGAGGTGCACTTTAACCAATCACAACAACTTCTCAGATTTTGCTCACAGGATTCCAGGGTTCTGGAAAACTCTTAATATGAAACAAAAAGGGAAGGATGAGACTCCCTGTGATTGGCAGGCAGTTCCAAGGCCTGATGTCTCTCCATATAGTTGATCTTTTTGATATGACCTTTATTCTCATTTCTTTACTTTTAAGTCACCAAAGCATTTCTCTGAAAAAAATCACACTGCAAAAGACCTCAGAGCAAGTGTAAAGGAAAGAATAAAATAATTTATCAAAATTGTATGAATTTGTAATTCATAATAGGAAAGAGGTAATTTAAGGAGATAGTTTTCTACCAAATGACACTGCTGTCAAAATAAATGTGGGGAAGATAATTACAGTAATTAACAAAATAGTTAATTTTACTTTGTCATGAGATAAAGTTCAGTTTGGTTTCTGATTAGGAGAAGATCAATACCAAATACCTTTCCTTCATAGTTGTTGATGATTATAAATTTAGACTATCAGTTTCTTAACTATAGACTTATACTGGGAAGACAAGGTATCAACATTCAGATGTTTCAACTACAACTCTCAGCTCTTTTGTCCCAATCTCCAGTCTGTAGTGCTCTCATCTGCCTAGAAAAGACCTACATTATCTTCTACTAAACCAAACACAACAGTGTGAGGCCCCAGAATATATTTTCCAGATGAAGGTGTTCCCTTTCTAGCTAAAAAAATAATGTTTCTTAAAGAGCAACCTGGCTCGAGTTCCATTTAGTTTTGATCATGCACGAAGAACACGAGCCAGCGAATGAAATTCCTCTAACAAACAAGCCTTAGGAGTGAACACTCCAAGTCAGTGGTGTATAATCATTCAGCCAGTTGAGGGACTGGTGTTTCTTAAGACTTTTAAGCTTTAAGATGGCGGGGGGGGTACATGTACACATATCTGTCAGTTGGGGAACTCTTGGCATCAGTATAGCCTGCAGTGAGGGTCCAAAAACATTATAAATGGGGCAGAAGAAAATACTCAAGCTGCATTTCTTTAGTAATTGGAGCAATTAGATAACCTTGCTCTTGGATGCTTATAGCATTCCTCATTAAGTCTATGTTTATGAATATTTTGTGCCAACTATACCTTAAAATTACAAGATAAATGAAAGACTTTAGTGAGTTTGGTTGAGAAGTAAGACCTGTACGTGACTGTGAAGTCTTATGGCCCTCCAATAGACTGAGGTTGAGTCTGCACATCACTACTATCTAGGTGACTATGTATAAATTACAGCAAATTTCTTGTTTTCAAGACATGGGGGCATATTCATAGGTGACCAAAGGATCTTTGAAGATCTAATACTCAATGAGTTCATGATTTTTACCAAGTAGATAACTCTAAGAAGGGCAAAGGGTAGACAATGTTTTACCATATAATAAAAGGATAAGCTTTCTAGTCAGCAGTACATACAGCCTTTTATTTGTTTATTTAGGTGAAAGGAAAAAAGTAAAGATTCATTTGTAGAAGTCACTGTAAATCAGTTAGCTATTGTCACATAACAAAGCACACCAAAACTCAATGGCTCCAAACAAAAAGCATGTATTATTTTTTTACAAGTTTACAGATCAGTTATATAGTTGGCTGATCTAGGCTAGGCTCAGCATATCCTAGTGGGACTACTTGCTTATTTGCATTCAGCTGGTCAGTTGGTTGAAGGGTAATGGCTTAGGATAGCCTTACTTACATCTGTGGTACCTGGCTATCTGTGAGCCGGAGAGACAAGGGTAGCCAAGTCATGGGACTCTCATGATCATCTATGACAGAGCAGACTTATTCTTTCTTGAGGCTCAAAACTGCCACCATCACTTTTGCCATGTTGTATTGGTCAGAATAAGTCATAAGGCCAGCCCAGATTCTAAGAGTGAGGAAATGGGATTCTTCTTTATTTTATTTATTTATTTTTTTGGTACCACTGATCAAACTCAGGACCTTGCGCTTGCAGAGCAGGGGTCGGCACCACTGAGCTAAATCCCTGGCCCTTGAGATTCTTCTTATTGCAAGGAGCTGCAAATTCATATGGCATAGGCCATGGCTGCAGGGAGGAGAAAAGAATTATGGCTTTTATGCAATCAATTCTTTCATAAACAATGTTCTAATGGACTGCTATGTGCAGGCATGTCTTTAGCTGTGAGGATACAGAGAGAATCAAGCCCAATTGTCTTCACGAAAACTGTACCTTAGAGTAAGAGGAGGAAGCAGACACAGCTAATGACATCATGATGGGGAGAGCATACAAGACCTAAATGTGCAATAACTTCTGCTTAAGGGGCTGAGCAAAAGCTTCCCAAAGGTGGCAATATTTGAGCCAGATGTTGTTCAGGACCCTATGCTAGTACCTTATCTGGTTCCTGGATTATGGGAAGTTCAAAATATATACGTGCTTGATAAAGAATGAAGAATGAGAAGAAGGGCATAAAGAGAATGAAAAGTACCAGCATAAGGTATGAAATAAGGACTTTAAAAGTTAACCTTCAAGAACACTTGTTTTTTACCAAACATTTTTTGAGTGGTCACTACCTGCAAGACACTAAGGATGCGGAATATAAACCATTGAGGGAGCTGGAGGAAGTACATATCTGAATTTCTGCTCTCCATGCTGGCAGAGAATATACATACACACCTCCTTCAATTCCCAGTGTCCTCTTCACATGAACATTGGCACAGCTACCCCCCTCCATGCGATGGCCTCCAGTGGGATGTGAGTTCACTGCATCTGCTGAGCCATTCACATGAGCAAGCTCCATCTTCAAGACATGCTGGCCCAGTAGATCCCTAGTCATCTCATCAGAAGCTCTCATTTGTATCCCTCTTCAAAGTAAAGTGCTTAAAAAGGGTACAATATATAACACCTGTTGTTGGACTTATGGGCTATTTTGGAATACAATCTGGGCTTTATGAAAACCATATTTATGTCCTGAGACATGTACAAGCCCAGCATAGTTTTTGTAGTTCTTCTAAACATGATCTTCCAAATGGTGTCAAGAGGATCAAGTCCCATTCTTTTAGACCTAATACAAAAAGAAAAACAACAATGAAAAAACACCCAAATAGATCTACTCCATACTTTTAGGGTTAGTGGTCAAAAGTTTAACAGTGTAAGATTTTTGTAGACTATTTAGCTAATTCAAGGATCTTTGTCATAAGATTTGAATTTTCTCCATGTTTAATACCCAACTGAAGTGGTAAGCTTATTAATCCTTATTAAATATACTCAAAGGTACCCATGGAAGCACAAATAGAATAAACTGATTGAAAGTATGCGATGTGGCTAAGTTTGCCTGCTTGAATTGTTAGGCTTGTCTTGTCTTCTTTTAAAGGCTACAGACAAACTGATTGGAGAAAAATAAATAAAGAAAAAAATAAAGGCTACAGCCAAAAAAAAGTTAATTTCCATGAACTAAAATATAGCCCTTTATTCTTTCTACTTGATTTTGTAATACTAAATAGATATGCACGATATTCAAATAATAAACAACCAGTAGGCTACAGGTACCAACCAATCAGAATAAGCACAGAGAGAGTCCAGACGTGCCTGTCATTAAGCTTTAGTTGTTGGGTGACAGGGAGTTTTGAAAGGGACACTGTGGTAACCAGGACAGTGTGAGTAAGGGAAATGCTTTGAGGTCTTCTGGATTCTGCTTTTGACGAAGCATCACAATTGGGACGGTGCCACAGGGACGTGTACTTCTGTGTCCCTTACTTCTCTGGTTATGGCCAATCACGGACAAGCTATATTTTAAGATTGCTAATTTCTCAAAGTGGGGGACAGCGCTAGTATTGTTCATGTAAAAATTAATAAATATCCTTTGTATTTCTTTCAAGTAACACCAACAACCTCTCGTTTTTCGCATAAAGAAGAAACTATACATTTTGAAGGAATTGGGCAGGTAAGGAATGATTACATGAAATTAGCTTGTTCTGTGTGTGCCAGAAGCAAACACACTGCCAAGCAAATGTAAAACCAGATCCTGCACTGGAGCTGACAACACCCGCAACCCCTGCTCCTCTTCCCATCTCTCCCCCGCATCCCTGGATCTTCTCAGCACCGCTGTCGTTAACTCGTTCTTGGGCTGGACGGAGACTTGAGCTTTGGCAGCAGTACTGTTGTCAGGAATTCCTGCAAAGCAGATCCAGTCTGGTGTAGGCACTGGGCTTCATTTTCATGTTTTTGTTTTTCTGGTCTTTAAAGGCAAATTCTTTACAGATGCAGTAAGACTAGAGCTTGATAAACAGAACAAATGCTATTTTAAACAGCATAATGATAATAATTTAATCAAATGTGATTTGCTTTTACTAACTTTACTGGCTCTTTCATTTTGAAAAGTGGCCATGTGAATGGTTTGCCTTTTGTATTTAATGAGGGAAGAGATAAATTATTGTAGGAGCAGAGGACTAATAATGACTCTCATTCCCACACTGTTTCATAGAACAGTCAGCCCACACTGCCATTACAACTGACTGCCCTGAAACTCAGCCATCTTGATAAAGCCATAGGTGACACTGGGCCTGTTCCTTCTGCTGAACCTTGAGATACAGTCTCCATCAGTCAGAGCAACGCTAACATTTACATGGTGCCTAAAAATTTGCAAACTCTTTCACCAACATGCATTCCTTTTGACCTTTTTCCTCCCATTTCACAGATCCTGTGAGTACAACTAACTTAAAACATAAGTAAAGGTTAACACTAGACCCGAAGCCTTCCACAGTTAAACTCCCTCCTCTACACCATAACATGTAGTGCATTAACCTAACTAGCTCAGGCAGTTACATTACATGGCAGTCCATGCTGTGATTCTGAAAAGAACAGAATCATGCTCATTCCTAAATTCTACTTTCTCATACCACAGGCCATCTTAAAAAGAAAACATGGCTAAACAACAACTCACCATTAAATCTGCAAACCTCCTGGGTGAACAGATTTTGCCAGGATATTGAGTAGGAATGATTCAAATGAGAAAACTTCATGCACTCACACCTAAGGGACCCTTTGTACTTTTACGGGGTTGTGACCACAGAAGTGCCTACTGCTACCTCCTCTGACAAGAATATTATTTCCAAACAGTGTACAAATGCAGGACTGGGCCATCAGCATTTGTGAGTTTAAAACATTTCATTCTGCTGGAACTTAAAGCTCATGGATCAATTGTCCATGTTTTATATCTGCCTTTTTTAATCTAAGACTAACTTTATCAAACACGAACTTCTAAACTAATTTAATGATCTGAATTCCAGACTCTGAAGCCACATACTAAATCAAACAGGCCATGGAT
The DNA here is from genome assembly GCF_053883595.1 of Heterocephalus glaber. Lineage (NCBI taxonomy): Eukaryota > Metazoa > Chordata > Mammalia > Rodentia > Bathyergidae > Heterocephalus > Heterocephalus glaber. Next base: position 22,772,487 of record NW_028258296.1, on the reverse strand, counting down.
TGGTAAAATATGAGTGATAAAGTCAGAACACAGTCTTGATTCTCTAAAACTGATACTAAACAAAGAAGAGTGGCAGGGAATGGGCTGGGGTAGAGGTAGAGAATAAAAGGAGGCATAAGTTGTAATAAATTCTGCCCACCCACCTACTCCTTGAGCCCCCTAAAAACTGCTTTGAAAAAGAAAAAAGTGACTAGTAAGTTTATTTATGCTTTTTAAAAAGCACTGTCAATCCCAATTTATCAGTTACTGTCTTGTGACAATTTATTCATTGTTCACTGTTAGAAGCCAGAAGTTACATAGAAATGCATGATTGGTGATAGCTTCTCTATTTCAATATGGTATAATAGAGATAACACAGTGCCCAAAAGCTCTGCAGCCGACTTTTTGTCTGCTTTGTCTTTTTTCATTACTCTATCAGAATCTTCATTTAATATAATCCAAAAAAGCAAGGTAATTGCTTCACTTATCGGTTATCATCGCTCTCGCATACTTATCGTGTCAAAATTATTTATGTGGATAGGCCAGGTTGATCTTGCTGCATTCAGAAGCTTAAAATTTGAATAACTGTTCTGCCAGTTAGGTTATCAAAATTGCAGCATAAGCAATGAGCTTCTGTTTCTGGATGTTGGAGTGGGGAAAAGGAATCTCCTCCTGGATGTGCTGGGTGGGTAGGGGGAACTGGGCTGGGGAGGGTCTCAGAACCAGCTCTTGGTGAAAGGACAGAAGAAATGAAGAGAAAAACTGAAGATTCATCATGTAGATCTATGACAAAATAAAAAACAAATGCAGGCAATTGGATCCTGCCGTTCAGTGTTATTTTTCCTCAACAATGTCCTCAGAATGAGCAATGCAATTACTCTGAAAGGCAAGATGAACATCTCATCCTTGGTCCTCCTCATTCCTCCCTCCCCTTTCACAACTCTCCATAGATGAATGTTTCAGTATGCATTTTTCTGCTTGTTAATCATTTGTCAATTGTTAAGGCATTTTGTCGCTTTAAAGACATATTAAGCTACCATGAAATGTGGCAGGTTTTCAGTCTCTAAGCAAATATTTATTTCTACAAAATAATTTTGGTAGATAAGCCTTGTTTTGAGGTATCTCAGTCTCCTCTCTCTCTCTCTCTCTCTTTCCCCATCACACATGTTGATGACAAATATAGATTACCTTAGAGTTTTATTCATTTGCAGCTCAACATTAGAGACTGCAAATTTACTAATAGAAAATGGTTACATAAATATAAAGTTTAGTTCTTGCCAATTTTTACAAGATCTCTTGCTAAAAGTCTGAGAATCAATGGAAATTTTCTCTCCCCATCCTTCAAGAGCCACTAACCCACTCAAATGTCCTATATTGGAATAGAAAGCATTTGTGAAAGTCTCCCCAGTACAATGGGCCCTCCTCATAGCCAGCCCTCTATGGTCATAACCACTCAAGCCATGTTTGGAGCTGATGAATGATATTCTTGCGATTGTCATAAAATCATCTTGAGCTATGTAAGTGGTACTTTGTAATGTATTTCTCACTCTCTCAATGTGGTTGTTGATACTTTTTAAGATACTGCCACACTACTACCTAGACTCTAATCTCAATAAAATATTTATTGGGACCAATTGTCAATTTATTTCCTAACATACAATTCGTCCTTTGTTGGAGTTTTAATTTCCCACTTACAGTAGTTTGCCATGGTGCTGGAACCATATGAAAGAGCACAAAGTTCATAACTGTGTTTTGATTCTGTTAAGAATCTAACACCGTGTGAATAGATTTGAAGAAAGGTCAGCACCTAGGGAAATGGCCAATATACCAGTGGCTAAGAGAGTGGCTGGTGTATAATATGCACTGAAATGTATTACATGAATTAATACATGAAGGAAGGAATAGACTTTGTTCTAAACGTCAGCCTTCAAAATGCCACTCATCATTCAACAAACATCAAGCACCTACCAGCTAACAGGCCTTGTCTGGGGCCTCTCCCACTTCTTAGTCCTTTATATGCTGCTCCCTTATCACACAGCACATTGCTTTATGGCTCCAGTAACACTGATACATTTTACCTTGTGTTGTTGCTCTACACAACACATGTATTCTGTCTTGTGCTATGATTTTAAAGTTTAAGTCAGAGATTGTGTCTATATACTTTATTACCTCCATAATGACTGATAAAGTGCCTTGTACACATTAAGCATAAGTAAATAACTAGTAAAAGGAGGAACGGATTACTTAACATTATAGGCAGCTTTAGAACCAAGCTGTCAGTATAGGGCTTCTACCTCAAGCACACCTTGCTCCTTTAGCTATTTGTACAGTCCATGTTTCCAACCTCACTCTTTATGATGTGTCTACATACACTGAAATCTGACTGATGCATGCAGGTGGAAATGTTAATGAAAACCTATTCAATGCTGTCTTTTAAGAGATGAGACAAGTAAATTATTTACACTGAAGTTCAGCTTGCCTTTAATGCAAGTTCACTACATTGTTTATTTGTTAATTTACTTGTTCAGCAAATAGGTTTTGACCATGGGCCGAGCACTGTGCAGCTGCTAAGACTGAGGGGTAAAAAATACTTTCTCTGCCCTTGAAGGGTTTGGAGTCTACAGAGGGAGAAATAACCATAAACAAATAATTATACAGTTTAAATCTGTATTTGCTACTTGCTAGTTATGTGGCCTTGAGCAATTCAGGTAGCTTCTCAGGACCTCAGCTTCATCAACTGGGTAAATAAGATTGAGGTTGTGCCCCTGTGATGTACTTGTTACTTCACAGTGCAGTGACCTGGAGGAAAAGACACTCAACAAGCACTGGTTGTATCTGGCTGTATACAACACCCAAAGAACACAAAAGACTGAAATCAATTCAAAATGTGAGTCAAGAAATCTTTCCCAAAGTTCAGACTAAGATGGAGAATTTGCAAGATAAGGAAGGAAAAGAAATAGATTCCAAAGAATCATTAGATACAAAGGCCAGAAAATTTGAAGGATCCCATCAAATCGTGAATCAATATATACATTAATTACTAGCTGGGGACTCAACTAGTTAATTCTCCCCCGAATCATTCCACGATTGCTTTCCCCAATTCACATTTGCAAGGGCCTATTTTCCTTCTTAATGAGAATACCTTGTATCAGTGCCTGTTTTGGTTTATTAGGGTTAATTTTATTTTAAATTCTAGACCAAGGCAACCACCACCATATTTGTCATATTCGCAGGTTTTTAATATACATCCTTCATATATATTAAGGAAGAAACTAACATCTAAATAATGACTATGAACATTTTCAATTTAATATTACCCTCTTGTGTTATTTGGAGGATCCAGATAACAGCATATATTGGGCAAAAGTGGAGAAATGTGGCCAAAATACAGGTGCCTTAAATTATCTAGATACTTAACAAGCTATGGATGCTAATTAAGTGGTTATAATAAATAAAATAAATTAAAAGCCCATATTTTCCTTTAAAAACTCTTATTCAGTTTTGGATACTGCATGTTCTGTTGATATAATATATGAGTACACTTTTCCTCTACTCATTATTGCCATTTCTGTCTAAGACTGTCTAAAACATATCTGGGTTAAGGTAATCAGTATGCACTGCTTTTTTTCTCTACTTAAAAGGTCATTCATTCTCAAACAATTTTTTATTGCCTTTTAAAGATAGTTACTTCACTGGCTCTTTCCCAGTGACCTGAGGTCTTGCCAGTCTTCCACAGATCTTCACCTGTTATCATTCTTGGCTCTGTGACTACATCAATTATTTTCTTGGCAAATCCAAGGTAGAAGTGGTCAAGCCCAACTAACATAAAAATATGTAATGCCCCAAAGTGAATTCTAAGCCAGTTCAAATTGTGCTTTAACTTTGATTTTTATCATATCCCTCTTTAGTTACGCACATCACTATAGTTACTTTGTTTTGTGATCATGCTCTTCTATACACATATGAATCTGCCAAGAGGCTCAGGGAACAATTTAGAGTCATCCAAAGCCCTTAACACTATTAAATCCTACTTGATCCATGAAGAATAATTATCAAGGTCTGGGAGCTTGCACGGGAATTTACCTATTTACAGTTAGGTCTATCTATTTGTGAACAGCAGACAAGTTTTAGCCAAATTCAGATAATCCTTTAGAGGCATTCTAAAATAGCTATGTATAGTTTCCTAGTTCCCTGCATTTGCCTCCTCTGTATTTTAAATTAACTTTGAAATAAAAATTCACGTGCAAAAATACATAAATCCTTGAAAGGATTTTTAAAAACCATTTTAAAAACAGGAGAAAGATGATAATATTAGCAGACTAGAAAGTTTGATGAAATCTTAGAAGATAGAAGTCAGGTTGGATTATATTGTTAGATGAAGTCTAACAGGGTAAAATAGAACCCAGCACAGGGTGGGGGTGTGGTGTAGAGGTGAGAGTCATTTTCCTTCAAAGGTCTCTGAGTGTCCAAGCACGTACAGCAGAAGAGGCTAAGGGGCAGCAACAAGGGTCTGTAACAAGAAGTCCATTCTCAGAAATCTAGGCTAAGTAGTCCCTATTTCCCCTCTATATATGGAGTATTTGGCTTATTTGGCAGTTGTGGTGCTTCAAGCCTGTTCCTGTGCTAGAAAGATAAAGTCACTTATCAGTAGAACTTGCCTTTTGACACAGAGCTGAAAGCAGCCCTCCTATTTAGACTAGTGACTTTGGGCTAAAATGGTCCACTTAACCTCAAAGGCCATGCCAACTCTGTATATTTATGCACAAAAATCAGTGACCAACCAAGACTACCAAGCATTGAAGAGAAATCACATAGAATTAAAAAGACCAACATGAATAAATATAAAAACTAACCTTAGAAGAAAGAGTGATAATGTAAGGAATAAAAGAGAACATTAAAAATGTCCAATCAGTATCAAAATTCAAGAATATAATGTATTTGTGATATAAAAATAAACCTCTGAATTTTAAAAAATGCATGCATTAAAACTTGAAAAGCAATAATGTATAGCATAACTATACAAAAAGGTTCTATATCTATCTGTATATGGGTATTTGAAGATGATAAAACAATGAAAGACCTGATATAATCAAAGAAATAACAAAAGAAAATAGATAAATGATTTTTCCACAGGAAAACAGTAGTAATCCAATCACTGGTAGACCCCACCAAATGTCAACTTGAAAAATATATTCTAAATACATAGTTGTAAAAGAAGAGAAAAGCCATAAAAACTTTCAGAAAAGAAAGCAGTTAGGCCAGGCATTTAGCTCAGTGGTACCACGCCTGCCTTACAAGCACAAGGTCCTGAGTTCAATCCCTGGTACCACAAAAAAAAAAAAAAAAAGAAAAGAAAAAGTAAAAATGCAGTTATACTACTATTAAAGAAATGAGCATCAGATTAACATCAATTTTTTAACAGCACAGGTTACTAAAATAATTTTAAGCACAGAATTTTAGATTAAGTATCATTGTAAAGTTTAAGAAAAATAAAGGAATTTTTCTGTATAAAAAAATCAGAAAGTTGTCTTCTTGTTTATTTTTTCCAAGAAAAGTGTGGATATACAGTAGTCTAGTAATATGAAGAATAATTCAAGAGAGAGGAAGAAAAAGAATTTAAGCAGTTTAAACTTACCCTGCAGATAAACTGAAAGAAATCTTAGATTTAATAGTAGACCAAGAAAGTAATGAGTTCAAATAAAAGTAAATTAAAGGACTTTATAAAAATTAATTTATATTCATTGAAGGGTAATGTGGATGAGAATAGAGAAGTAAAACAAACTCAAGGTGAAATATAAGTCAAAGTAAATGCAATATTATTCGGAGCAACTGTTGATATATATGAGTATATAGTATATTTTATATAAAACATGTATTTGCATATGTTTTTTACTTTAGCGTTTGGTACAGTAAGAGATTATGGTGTTCTCACCATATGTCTAACCATACCACATGTTCCAGAAAGTAATATTCATGTACTTACAATGTTTAAATATTACTTCAAATTTTTCTATTTTTAAATCAAACTATAGACAATGTTTGAAAGATTCACTTATGGCTGCAAAACTCAAATGCAAATGGTACAAACATAATATAAATATGTAAGTGTAAAGTATTGTAATAATGCTTACATGTAAATTTCTTTAAACTCCAGAAATGTGTTTTGTTTGTTTGTTTGTTTGTTTGAGACAGGCTCTCACTACGTAGTTCAGTCTGGCTTTGAACTCACTATGTATTCCAGGCTGGCCTCGAACTCACAGCGATCCTCCTGCTTCAGCCTACCCAGTGCTGGGATTACAGGCATGCACCACCATGACTGGAAAAACCCCCAAAATTGGGCTGGAGATTTAGCTCAGTGGTTCTTCCACCTGCCTCGCAAGCGGAAGGTCCAGAGTTAGATCCTTGGTTCCAAAAAATACCAAAAAAAAAAACCCCAAATATGTAAATGTAATAATTCAGGTGGCAGAAGTCAGTAGGGAGGAAGAAAAGAGGAACGCAAGTGTAGGTGAGCTGGTTTTTCTCCTCTCAACTAGCATGGGGAAAACAAGGTCTAGCTAAAGCCACTGACTATAAAACATAAGTATAATGTTAAGTAATAAAAAAAAAAAAAAATTAAGGTAACAACAAAAACCCCCCGACAATCTGATTTTAGAGGGAAGAGAGAAAAGGGGAAAAATATTAAGTGCATCAAATTTCTCATCTTTCATCTGAAAATCAATAAATATTATCTAAAATCTTAAGAAAAATCAAGACTATAATATATTATTTAGAAGTATTTTGGTGAATGTCAGAATACCAAAAAAAGAAACGGTTAAAATTATTGCCTTTGGAAGTCTTTGGAGATCAAGAGGCAACAATGAGGATATTTTTTATTTTTTATTCATTTCCCTTCTATACACATTTGTGTATACAAATGTATATGCTTATAATGTATATACATCACTACATGTGCATATAACATTTTAAAATAAAATTTTAAAATAAAAACATTCCACTGGGGCTCACATGATAGATATTTAATTACCTGTAAGCAGAATGAGCAGAGAAATTTACTAGTATCTCTAGTCAGCATCTTTTGGAGCACCTACTTTGTGCTAAGTCTAGGTCTTACTGATAAATCAGAAAGACACGGCTTCTATCATGACAGCTTACTATCTGTCCTCAAAGACAGACACTAAACAAATAATTACACAAATAAATTGACAATTATACCTGTATTAAGTGCTATGAAAGATAAGGGTAAATATGAAAATACAAAGGAAGAATTTAAGGTTCAGAGATCAGGTTCCTTTAGGAGAAAAATCAAGTTTCACAAAATCTGATTTATTGGTACTAATATTATCAGCAGGTAGGAAATATCCAATAAGACATGGTTGTCTAACTAAAAGCAGCTAAAGTAGCTCCCACTTAAGCAAAGTTTTGCCCCTTACTTTCCATAACTCTAATCAGAAAGAAAAGTGTGAACAGATCTTCATGGTTTTAAGGTTTCTGAACTGAAGAAATTTCCCCTCCCAAAAATGAATCAAATCACTCAAGTTTTTAAAAAATAATATATTGAAAGCTGACAATTTTGGAATCTGCTGTGAGACTAAGTAAAAATCAACCCACTGTGACATTTGACAAAAGCATAGTATTGCCAGAGCTGTCAAGAGCTTCAAGTGGTGAAGGAAGTAATTGGATCTCCTGCACTTAAAAACTATTTACTTACCATTTTCATCAGTGTTCACGCGCATAAACTAAGAGTGAGAGCAGAAAGCATATTTTTATTCAACCTGTATCCAACCAAGATATAGGGTAGAGTGTGAGAGCAGATCTTGTGACAGGGAAACCTGTTCTTAGTGGAAGAAGAGTTTCAGGGAGCACAAAAGAAGAAAACATTAAATGATTAGAAGACCGTTTTGTAATTTCATGAAAGTGCCACTTTTGGTGGTTTAAACAGTTGGGCCTTCTAACGTATTATGTCAGGACTGATGTGGTACATCTAACGGTAGACCACAGGACCCCAGAATGGGCTACAATGAGCCTGACCTCTTCCTTACACCCCCTGGCTCTTAGAGCCCAGTTCCACACCATTTGCACACACCATCCCCAGCATTCATATCCATTTTTGGTGTTCCTGGTTTGGCAACCTGTTAAACTCAACCATTTGCTCAGACTAAGTTAGCAAACTGGGTCACTTTGTTACAGGTTGTCCCTTTTAGAAAGTAGCAATGTTCATTCCCAGCTGGAAGCGCCATGTAAGCAGATGTAATTCACAGAATACGCAGAACAAGTTCATTCTTGTGTGACCCAAGTGATGTCAACCAAGCAAAAAGTTTTCCTTCCTGCAATTCAAGTTGTATTTCAATATGTATACCATTGTTCTCAAAACAACAGGTGTAATAATAGGTATATCAAAGCCTTTGAACATAAAGAAACCAACAGATAGGAAATTTCTGACAGCCTCTATGCGGTTCTCGGTCACGTGTATTTTGCCAAACCTTAGAAAACTAAAGCTAGGACAATAATTTTCAAAGAGAGTTAAATTACAGATTGGCTTTCTTGGGAAACTCAAAGAGAAAGCAGCATTCATTTCTCAATGTTAGTGGCTTATTTGTTCTTCTTGGGGCTCAAAGATTTTTTTTAAATCATTTCTAGCTTCATGACCATGCTCAGGGTTTTTTCTTTGAAGAATATCTGATTTTTTATGATAGCTTTTCCAAGAAACGTGTGCAGTGTTTACCAGATGCCAGGCCATTGTTTATATGCTTTGCATATATTAAGTCATATAACCTTCATATAAGCCTAGAAAGTTGTTATTCCGAGAGGTTGTGTATAACCTGCCCAAGGTCAGGTAATCAGGTAGCAAAGCTAGTAATTGTACCAGAGTAAGCTGTCTCTAAGATCTCTAACGTGTAAAGCGTGTCTTGTAAGTAAATGTCATATTTTCACTCAACTTTCATTATTGTTTCATCAATGTTTATCTTGAGACTTGTGATCCTCAAGTGTCAGTGATTCCTCTACCACTTGAACATTTCCCCCCTTTCCCTTGGCTCCCTCTACCTGCATTTCCGGCCTGCCTGTCAAATAGTTAATGATCTGTATACAAACACTTACATGAACTAGTGGAGCTCAGCCTTTAAAAGAATCCTAGGGGAATTCTTTAAAGACTCTTTTACAATATGAATAATCATCCCTTAACTTATTCATCTGTAAATTTTTGGTTTCATTTAGTAGATTTTCTTCAGGCAGGACCAATTACATTTTGCTCTTGTTTTGTTTTGTTTTGTTCTGCTTTCAGCTCTTCTCAGATGTATCAGCTTTGCTTTGCCATTTTGTGATCCAAGAAACCTATTATTTTAATGTCCACAACAACCACTCCTTTTATAGATTATAAAAGTAAAAGATTTGCAGTACAAAAATTCTTTGTTAGGGACTATTTCTCATGAAATGAAAATTTGTGCCCCTTTACTGACTTGGAATGCTTATTTGTTCAGACACAAGACAATGGAAATAAAATCTAAGTGTCCAAAATATTATTTCTATCCATTTTAATTTTGTCAGGCTGGACCCAGCCTCCATAGCAGACCAAATTAAACTTATTTCAACTCACTTCTTATTTGTCAGGAAAAATTGCCACTCTATTTCTTTGGATTTTTGAGCAAATATCAGCTTGTCCTGATTGCTACAATTCCCACTTTGGCTTGTCTATCAGCTCTAAGAGATCCACCTTCTAGAAGCTTTAGTTTTCTAAAATTAGGAACCAAAACCAGACTAAAACAAAATTATTATTATTATTTTTTTTTTTTTTTTTTTTTTTTTTTTTGGTGCCGGGGATCAAACTCAGATCCTTCCACTTGTGCAGCAGGTGGAGAAACCACTGAGCTAAATCCCCGGCCCATAAAGCAAAATTTTGAGTAACCTAAGCAAGAAGGAAAGAGTTCCAATAAGGTTAGTCAGTTCCATAGTTGCCACCAAACAGTGATGTGAATGCAAAACTTCATATTGGGAGCACATGATAGCTTTTGTCTCTGATGCTGCCCCCACATTTAGGCTCTGAGAAATCCTTGCAAGTTTGAGGCTCAAACTTAGCTCTTCTGTTGTAATACAATAAGGTTCTCAATTAAAGGTAAGCAGTGGAGATAAACATTGATGAGGATAGCCTACTCACTTTCCCCTCAGGTCTCTGTGAAACACGTTTTCTAACTCCTTCCATGTGATCCAGATCATGTTATGGATTTGTTAACTTTGCAATACATTCGATTGAAACATCATAATTCTTTCCATGACAACAGTGTCTGATGTTACAGATGCACAACCAGCAAGGTCAAGAGTTGACAGATGGAAGTTGGAGCCATGCAATTACTTCTCCCAAACCATTAGAAAGAATGTAACTGAAGAAAGGTGGAACCCAGTCTAAAACACACCAAACAATAAAAAGCACAAAAATAATTGCTTCACATTTAATGAATCTTTCTTTGATATGACAACCAATCCAAGTATCTCTGAATTTTTTTTCACTGATAAAAGTCAAAACATTTTTGAGGCAGTGGCAGTTTATCTAAATTATTGTTTTTCCTCCATCAGTCTTTCAACTTAATCTCATTTGCTTTTATGGATATGGCAGCCCTTTCGAATAGCTTTTAACCTTTTAAAAGTCACCTTGACCTGAAAAGCCTAAAAATTTTTAATACAATATTGAATGATAAAAATTGAACAATTGAGTGCTTTTCTTACTAGCAGTCTGCATGCGGTGCTCCAGTCCTAGGCAGAGTTTCTGTCTGAATAAAAAAATTAGAATACCTGTATATAGCTTGCTTCTAGCAGAAACCTTCAGCTTTGACCTCTGTTTCATTGGTTCCATTGTTCCATCTGCCCCCACAATATCTTGGCTTTCTCTTTTCCAAAGAAAGAATGTGTTTTATCCCACAGCACATCAGCTTCAAAGAGCTCTTACTTCAAGTATCCAGTGCATCATTCTGGTAAATTTAAGAAATCTTCAGCTTAAGATTGTCTCTTTCAATCACATATAATATAGATAACTTCATGACTAAATGCAATAAACCAAGCCTTTTGTTTGCTTTGTGGGGGTTTTTTCTCACCATAGTATCTGGGGCGTTATCTATTTTGTGTTTAGTCAGATGTAGGATGAGAAGATGATCCACAAATACAACTCACATTTTTTAAAAATCTGAGCATTTGTGACATTTAATTAAAAAATGAAAAGGTGACAAAGATGGCATTCCAGCCAGCCTAGGAGAAGGGACAGGGGCCTCCAGCAGAAAGCTAGCCCTGGGGGGTTCGTGTTGAGAGCCGGGAGAGCCGAGGGCCTTCTCCACCAAGAGCTGCCTCGCCCCCTTCCAGCTGGGATACACACTCCAGCATCCTGAGCCAGCCAAAGAAGGCCTATTGTTGGGAATGTCAGTCAGCTGACACTGTGCCTCCTGCTCTCTCTATCTGAGAGGGGGATCGGCATTTTCTAAGCCAGTTGGCAGCATGCACCACAAACAGCAACGCACTGCAGGCCCGCAGTATAGACTGTCGCCCAGTGATAAGTGTGCCAGCTCAGCGGTGCGAGGGTTTTCAGATACCCTCCCTTGGGCTATCATTCCAGTGAGCAGCGCCTCCTCCTCCAGCTCCTCCCCTCTCCCTCGAACTCTCCGAGCATCAGGCTCTTGAAGCTCACTTCTCCACATAGTTACAATAACCCATCCTGGCCAGTGATGCTTAAAATTGAACCATGGTTCAGGGGAGCAGTAGGCTCTCCCTGCAAGCACCCTAATGTGTTAAACAGCCATGCCAGGTAGCTCTCTCACTTCTTGGAATCAACTACTTATAGAGACCATCTGTCAGGGGAAGTTCGTTTTTATGCAAGTCCTCTAACCTAGCGTTTGAAGGATAAACAAACTTGTACTTTCTTTAAGGGCAGTGTCTCCCTGTGCATTGGCTCTCGCTGCCTGCTTTTACTGCAGGCCTAGAAATAGAACTGGAGTGCAGGTTCTGGAATTCTGGGGACAAATCATGTACCTCCAACACAACTCCGTTTGTACAGCTGAGGCTCCACATGTAGGGCTCTTTAGGTGGTTTGAATTATTTCATTTGGCACCGTGATTGCCTCCAATAATACATATTTTCTGAGAGAGAAACATTGCAAAAGTAAACTCAAACCAATTGGGACATTTATACTTCAGGTTTAAAATTAATTTCCTGTATTTCTCTGGCTTTGAAAAAAATCCTATTGGAACTGCCACCTTGTGAGAAGAAAAATCAGAAACTATGTTTTTTTGCACCAAGCCCAGTATCAGATGAAATGGAAATGTGAGGGCTTCCTTAGCATTAACCCTCTGGAACTTTCCAGCTGAGAACTGAGATCTGCAGACTGTTTTAGGTTAAGCCCCTGCTCCATTCCATGTTAGGTAATCAGATGTCATTTAGGCAAAATAAATGGGAAGTACTCAAGGAATCAGAAGAGGTGAAAGAGCAGAATCTGGTTTGGATAAAAGTTTAATTCTTCAGTTCCAAGAGGCATAGCCCTTCGAAGATGCTGAGCAAAGTCAGACAGGAGTGGCTGAGTAATGAAGATGGATGCATCTTGTTATCAGCAAACCCTTTACTGGGGCCTGACGTAACCTTAAACATTGCAGATAGCTCAATGGCACTTGCCACTAAACCCCTAATTAATGAATAGCAGGCCCTAAATTAACAATGTCCATTTACAGATGAATTCTGGGCATTCATTAAATGATGTTCAAATACCAGGCAGCAACTGTTGGCTTACTCCTGCTGGACAACTCCATCCACTTCATGTTTGGGAAGCGTTCCCACTCAGGCTTTCCTGTTTTCTAAGGCTGGAGACTAGCTGTGAGACAGTAGAAAGGGACACTGTTCTCATGGGTTACGGAGCAAAGAGATACCAACTCAGCTTTGAGTGGTGACACCTATGCTGCCACTTACAGGTGATAAGAAACAATCCTACATTTAGCTGGTGCTGGGCCGGGGATTTAGCTCAGTGGTTTCGCTGCCTGCTGCGCAAGCGCAAGGACCCGATCCCAGGTACCAAAAAAAACCCAAAAACACAGAAAACATTTAGCTGGTGCTGTCAGTAAGGTTAAAAAAAGAAAGTCTCAATTCCACTTTATTCACTCTATTCCACTCAATTCAACTCTACCAAGAAGGGAGTAAGACTTTTTCACAGCACAGCCCCACACTGCCTTTTCGTGGGCGTGCTGGAATGTCTTCTGGGGGCGGAAGTGTAGACAATGTTCACATTTATTTGGCAAAAGCGTAATTCATAAACAAAGGATTGTGGTGAGGGAGGTTGGTCTGGCTGCAGTAGGCAGACCTTCCCACCATCCCTTCCCTCCGCTGACATGGACAGCCAGGCCCAACCAAACATGGGTGCTGCACCTTTTGATGGGGGTCTCAAGGAGAAAACGGAGCTGAGGACTTGTAACGTAACAAGGTGTAGCCTCCATGTGGGAAGGTGTATATATGGCTATTAAATAATACTATTACCTTCAACTCTCACAGAAGTAAAATAAAGACAGAGGCCAAGTATGAGAAGACATTGGAAAGTAAATTAAGTGGAAAGAAAATTTTTTTAACTTTTGTGAGATATAGCCAGAAGAAAGGCTCTTAGCCACACATGGTGGCACAACACCTGTAATCCTAGCACTCTGGAAGGCTGAGGCAAGTTCAAGGCCCACCTGGGCAAATTCGTGAGATTCTATGTCAAAATCAAAAAATAAAATAAAATAAAATTTAATGTTTAAAAAGTTTGCAAAATAGCTCAGTGAATTCAATCCCCAGTGAGAAGGGGAGGTGGTGAGAGGAGCAGAGAGGAGTTCTTGTGGCAATAAGGTGAAGAAAGGAAATGGATTTCAGGAGAGAGGGTGTTCAGAATTTCTGCTCTGGCTAAAATCCTGGGGCAGGCCCTCCTGCGGAGAGGGGAAAGCATCTGAGTTTTGAGCGGTCACTGTCTGGCAGCATTCATGCTAAAGCAAGCACAGCTGCCTGCCCACCAAGGGCACAGGGCAGAGGCTGGGTGACAGGCCAAGAAAATTCCCCAGATGGAAGTGCCAAGACCCACGTATGGTCAAAAGCAAAGCCATTCCCTAGTTTCCATGGATCTTTCTCACATTAGGCTTTTCCAACTGCGGTGTGTGTACTCCCATGGCTCCATAAAGGCATGATAAAAGCAAATCAGTTTGCCAAAGGAGAAAAAACTCTTAATTTTAAAATACCAGAGGGACTTGTGTTGGGATAAAGGCTGTAGGGGGTGGGGGTGAGGGTACTGTGCCCTTGATGTCTGCCACCTAAATATCACTGAGGAATTAATTGGGCGGAATTGAAGAGTTGAGGAAAAACAGGTGTTTCCATTTTCCCAAGGGCACCTCCGTTTATTATATAGCCAGTCAAAAGTTTCTTTTCGAGCAGACTTTATCACATACGTATAGACAGAGGTTGTGTGCAAAAGCACCCTGAGCCATCATTTCAAGAGCTGCCCTCATTCCGCATTGTGTGACTGAATACAAATCCTTTATTCTGCCCAGTTTGCTGATGAGATGGGGATTTAACCTCTGTTTGCCATCATTATCAGTTCACTGAGTTTCTGAGTATAAACCACAAAGCTCCTGAAAATGTAAGTTACTGGATGTTTGCCCTTGCCCCATTCCCCCCACATCCAAAGCAATCCAAATACGGAGCTTACTGGGAAGGGAGAAGATCAATAGAAAAGAGTTTCTTATTACAGCCTGCCCCTGGAGTTCTCAGAACTCCATCCGTGGCATCTCTAGTCCCAGTGGTCATACAATTAGGGGAAAAAAGTGGACCTCAGACAATGAAAGAGAATGAGAAGAGGACAGACGCAAATCACATCATCTTTTTCTGCCTCTGTTATAAACTGCATAACCCAGCTCATCATAGCCTATGTACGGGCTGCAGTTCCTCTGGTTTCAAAAACCTGATGGTTCAATCAGAAGTATGTGTCCTAATAAAGCAACAAAAGAGCTGTCCCTTATGTAATCCTCACTGGCAAAATCTCAAGAATCCCTAGCCCAGAGCACTCTGTTTCCAGGGGTCCCCTGGGTACCTTACATGTGCCCATAATCACTGCAAGTGTCCTCAGCTCCACCTCATGGCATTTTCTCTACTTTCTCTGTCACTCCTGATGGGAGAATGACTCTCCAGATGTTAACACTGACATCAATCCTCTAGCCAGAGATTTCAACCCTGACATTGTCTTTTTTAAGAGTCTGACCTTGGCCTAGAGAAGCTTTCCTGGACCTACATAAAAGAAACCATTCTTTTTCAGTCTGACATATTATTTAGGAAGTTAAAGGCTGGCTATTTATTCTTGGGAAGTTCTCCTCCTTGGAAGAAAAGTTATCAACCCCAACTTGACAACTATGAACTCTCCCCTCACTAGCTCATTAGATAGCATGGCCAGGTGTAGCCCACATTGGCTAACTATACCATAGAGGCCTTCGCTTTGATTAGGTAAAATTATTTTAACCAACAGCGTCACTAGTATATATAGGAACATGCACTGGCCAGGTTAGCCTCGTTGTGTAACACTAGTGCGTTTAATGGACTACCTCTTTTGTTAGGGTTTTCCTATCTGCTGTAACAAAACAAAACAAACATTCGTTAATGGATCAATCACAACAGAAAACTATTTCTCCTAAAATCAAAAGCAAAAAGGAAACAAAGCAAAACTCCCACACGGGTATTCTTCCAAATAGTGATCCAGAGCCTAGATTCCCTGCACCTCTCCACTATTTTCAGAATTTCTTAACCGCTTTGACTTAGCATCAACACACTACTTACAAAGCACTGATAAAAGTCAATTGTGTGATTCCCTAGAGGTAAGGAGTAGGGAGCTGAAAATGTAGTCCATGGCTAGAAAAGCATGTCCCTGAAACAACTCTACACAATGGAAGAGGAAGCACAAATGTTGAGGAGACCAGGCTTCCCTGCAAGAGCACTAGAGTGATGGATATCTTAACAAAAGAGCAATTACAGTGTATATTGAATATCAACTTGCCCTTATTTTGAACTTTTTATCTTTTACCTGTATTATTCCATTTACTTCTTACTATCAACCTAAAATGAGGCAAGTCAGATATTATTATTACTCTATCATACAAAATAAGAAAGTGAGGAGTCCTAAGAAATTTGTTGAACACAACCATAATTTAGAGAGGGTGTTATCAGTGGGAATGGCTGAGCAGACCTCCAAAAATCTGCTCCTCAACAAAGAAAAGAAAAGAACATTGGCAAAAATTTGTCAAAATCAAAATGTTCAGAACTCTGGAAATGAGGCAAAGGTTTGCAACACACTGAGGGTGCTTATTCAAGCAAAACAGCCAAATCTCCATAAGAAAAGCAAGCTTGGTACTATTATAGCTTGCCTCCAGTAGCCTTAAACCCCAACAACTCTCCAATTATATTGAAAACCAGGAGCTTAACAGCCACTGGTGAATTCTCAGAGAATTGTCATTATTTGACCACTCTATCTGTTCCCTGGAAGCTCCCAGGTGAAGATCTGTCTTTATTTAAGATTCAGAGCTCACTTAGTATGAATCTTTTCCCTGAGGACATATATCAAAACAATAAGCTGCAATTATACAATATTGCAGTTGCCTGAGGCAGCTATAACAGTCAAAGGAAACAAGCTAACCAAAAATCTTAAAAGGAAAGCTGGGGAATGAAATGTTTGGTAGGGCTTTGAAAATCTCTGGCATTTTCGTGGGAATCTAGAAAGTCAAGGGCAATGTAGGGCTGTACATATGCTAAGGTAGGACCAGAGAAAACTCTACTCTCCCCCTTCTGATTAACCTTGGGGCTCTGCGGAAACAGGAAGTGACTTATCACATACAAGGGAACATTATTAAGATGATAGCTGACTTCTTATCAGAAGCCAGGGGGGTCAGAAGGCAGCAGAAGGAGATGTTCAAATATCTGACAGACTCATTCAGCAAGGATTCTATATCCAGCAAAACTATCCTTTAAAAATGAAGGAGAATTTAAAACATTTCCAGATGGACAAAAGCTGAGTTTGTGGCTAACTGATCTGTCCTTCAAGAGGTACTACAGAGTATCCTTCCTGATGAAATGGAAAAGCTCTAGATAGCAAATCAATGCACAAGAAGAAACAGAGAGCAATGGTCAAGATAATGACATAGGTAAACATAAAAGACAGTGTAAATTTTGCAATTCTTTTCTCCTAAAATTTAAATAACTGTTAAAGTAATAGCTGTTAGGGCCAGGGATTTAGTTCAGTGGTTCCACTGTCTGCCTCACAAGCACAAGGTCCCAAGTTCGATCCCCGGTACCAAAAAAATAAATAAATAAAATAAAGTAATAGCTGTTAATAGGCAAATAATGTACAGTTATATCATTTGTTAGACAATAATATAACAAAGAGGGGAAGATGATTTATATTAGAGCAAAGTCTGTGCATATTATTAAAATCAAGTTGGTATCAATATAAACTACATTGTAATAAATTAAATGTTAATTTAACAGTAGAAAAGATAAAATCCATAAAGCAGAGGTATTTCATTCTTTTAATGGCTAAATAATGTCCATTGAATAGATATAACATTCTTTATTATATACTAGATGAAATCTTGAAAGCGTTATGTAAGTGAAAGAAGCCAGACACAAAAGACCACATATTGAAGGATTACATTTACATGAAGTGTACAGAATAGGGAAATCCATAGAGATAGAAAGCCAATAAGTAGTTGTAGTGGTTAAAGAAAAGGGAAAATAGAGTGATCCCTAAAGGGGGCGTTTTAGGGGAGTGATAAAAACTTTTTAGACTTGGATAGTGATGATAGGCACACAGCCTTGTGAATACACTAAAAAAAGTTGATTCTATTTTTGAAAGAATAAATTTTATGATTTGCAAATTTGTTCCAATTTTTAAAGAATAATAAATTTTGGCTTATCCATGTTTTATACACACACACACACACACACACACAAATATGTGTTAGAAGTGAGTGGAAGTTTTGATACAAGTATATATCTTACTCTGAGATTTTTCTTTCTGCCATGTTTTCTTCTTTTTCACCTAGAATAATTTTTTTTTGGTACCAGGGATTGAACTCAGGACCTTGCACTTTTGAGGCAGGCAGGTGGCAGCACCACTGAGTGAAATCCCCAGCCCTCACCTAGAATAAATTTAAAAAGAAAAACACTGTTATAGTTCCACAATTTTTGCAGTTTATTACCTATTGTCATAGAAAAAATCTTTATTTTGATGTCAGTAGTATATTGGTTTTTATTGCTATTGTAACTAATTACAACAAACCTAAAGACTTTAAAAAGCACAAATGTATTATACCACAATGCCTATAGGTCAGATCCAGGCACTGGATAGTTGGAATCCTTGTCCAGTATCTCAATAGGCTGAAATCAAGACATCATTCTGACCTGAAGTTCTCATCTAGGCCTCACAATCCTCTTCCAAGTTCACTGGCTCTTGGTAGAACTCAATTTCTGAAATATAAGACTGTAGACCAACAGCTTGTGTGCATGTGGTCCTCTCTACAACATGAAGTTTATGTCGTCAAAGCTAACAGAACACCATCTCTGTTGTTTCCTTTGACTCTATTAAATATTTTATTTTGTTATTTCAGATCCATTCAAGATAATCTTCCTTTTGATTAAAGTTAACTAATGGGGGTCATTAATCAAAACTGAAAACTTCATTCACTTTTGTCTGTCATGTAACCTAATCAAGACAATCCCTATTATGCCACCATATTCACAGGTCTAGCCTACCCTCAAGAGGGGAGGAATATTCAGGGTGTGGGCCATCTGGGTCATTACAGAATTCCACCAGCCAGAAGTGGATGTTCCATGTATACTTGTAAACAAGTATGGGCCATGTAAACAAGTATGGACCTTGCTAAGCTGAGAGCATATACAAACCTGATCGCTGTTGAGACACCATTTGGGGAGACCTGGTCAAACCATACACCATCACAGCTGGGCTTGGCCTAAGCACAGACTTGACAGTAGTTTCCAAACTTGGCTCCCTAGAAGAATCCTGTACTTGGGAATTCCTGTATTCCATATCTCAGAAATTCTAATTAAATAGAGAAGGTATAGTAAACCTATCTATGCCCTCTCCCACATATATACCTACACATGCATGCACTTATGGTTTTGAGAAGCTCCAGATGGGCAGCAAAGTTGATAACTATTACCCTAAGATTTTGCAAGCCATAATTAGAGTTGAGAAGAACCAACATAGCACTGAGTAAACTATGCTGGCTTGCAAATAATTAAATTTATACACATATGTAAGTCCTTACCATGTTTAATTTAATCACCTATTCCTCCTCACATTTTAGTTATAGGGGAAAAGACTCTAGCATAGGAAAGAAGCCTTTTGAGTTAAATGGAAGACATAGTGAAAATCTCCCCTCCATTTATAACCCCTTTATATCTCTGCAGATTATTTAAAATTTCTTTCCATCCATGAAGTGGGGATGATGTCGCTGCCCCAGCCACCACTCAGGGTGATGGGCACTCTTTTCTAAACACATCACTGGAGCAAAATCTGTCTTCCTTCCTCTTGATTTTGGAGCTGCAGCAATTCCTTGGGTCAATCCTCTGAACATCGTAGGAGGCTGATCCTCCTGCCCCGATATTTTGGGAAAGGGAAGAAGAGGACTTCAGGGAAGCCTGTCTGGCTGGCTGCTTTCATTTCCCACTGTGAGATTTGCTTAACAGGAAAAAAACTACATGCCTGTGCACATTAACAGCTGTCTGTAGGTGGAAGGGAAAAAATCCCCTAGAAAATTTTAATGTCCTATAGCACTCCTCCCCGCCACACAGACTGGGGGAGTGTACAAAATACCACTGCATCACCCACCATACCACATTTCCCTTTGCACCCACCTGGTCAGTTACCCTAGTCTTTAACCCTGAGGGTCAGCCCACAGACACTGGTTTACCCTGCCTTTTGCTCTCACCGCTGCACTTTTCCCACCAGGGAGGAGAGGCTAGCAAAGGCAGGACAAGTGGTCTGACACGAAGTACGACAGGAAATACAGAATTCTGTAGGAAAAACAGGGTCATTCACATTTGAGCATTCATTTTCTCAAACTTGCAAATAGTTAGACCTGCTTTATCTAATTTAAGGGATTGTTCAAAACATACAGTGAGATAATCGATGTCAAATGCAGTTTGAAATCCTTTAAGCACTCTATAATGATATGGTTTAAGGGCAAGATCTGAAGAGGGTTTAAACAAAATTAGGAGAAGATAATTCTCATTCTCTTAAAACTTTTGCCATGTGCTATATTGTCTTTTACTGTGAATCATGCACAAGGAAATCATCCTATTGGACTATAAGCTCCTTCAGAGAAGGGATTGTCCTGTTCAGGAGTTGGGCTTTTCACAGAGCAGGGGCCAGATCTGAAGTACAGGAGAGGCCATGCTTATTCATCTGTAATGGGGAGCGCAGAGCCATGGCACAGCATAGGAAGGGAACCCCGGGATGGGGGGAACTTTGCCTGTTTGGTGTTCTACTATAAGCAGGAACTTTACAACACTGCATGGCACACAGTAAGCACTCTGTAAATGTTTGTTGGATAAATGAGCGAGCAAATGTTTGCCGGCCTAAATTTAAAAAACGCAAAATTTTATTTGACAGTGAAATGGCAACTGTTTTAATCTGTAGAAGAGCAAGCAGGGCATACTCAAGGCAAAACTCACATTCTCTGGATAGTCACTCGGAATTTTTTTTCTTTTCTTTTTGACACAGGGTCTAAGTTGCCCAGGTTGGGCTAAAGCTCATGATTCTGCTGCTTCAGACTTCCAAGTTGGGATGTTCACTCTGTGTGGGCTTCTCTGACCCTCAGGGTGGCTTTCCCTCACCCTTTCCACATTATTATGTGTATTTTTTGTTGTTCCCTCATCTCAGCACATTTCCTATTGTTGTCTGGCCGCTGTAGGCCTGGGAATCTGGGCCAGGCCTCTTTATTCATGCTCCCAAATTGCCTTCACTCTCCAGCTTCTCCTGGCCATACTCTTCCCATCAACACCTTCCACCATGACAACTCAAATAAAGTTGAGAAATAGTCACATGCCCTGAAGAGTTTAGGAGGTTTTGCATTTTTGTGCCTTCTTTCTCCAGTGCCCCTCTGCTGTCCCTAAATGATCACAGTACACTCATCACAGCCACACGTGACTTGTTATTTGCCACTTACTACACAATATGATAAAAATATAATGAATGTTTAAACTTATTTTTTAAAGAACGTATTGCAATAAAAGATGCATTGTCATTAACCCCCCTCAGAATACCTCCTTTCACATCAAACACACATATCCCGTCATTCTTGCCACTGTCTGAAGCAGTTCTGGAAGTCTTTTCTCGTAAGTCTTTAGTTGTACGACTGTGGCTGCTTCTGTGTCCTGAATCCATTCAAAACATTTACCTTTCATGGTCATTCTCACTTTGGGGAAGAGCCAGAAGTTACTCTGCCAGATCCAGTGAAGGTGGATAATAACACACCGCCTCCATACAAATTGCTATAAACATTTTGAATGGATTCAGGACATTGAGGCAGCCACGACTTCCCAACTAAAGCACTCACAAAGGAGGACATCAAGAACTGCTTCAGAAGGTGACAAGAATGATGGGATCAGTGTGCCCCAAGTGAGGAGCAGGATTTTCAGGGTGATTAGTGCCAGTGTGTCTTTTATTGTAATAATTTTTTAATTTAAACTTTCACCATATTTTTAATCAAACCTTGTACCTACGTTTTATGTTTTATCCATCAGTGTTCTCCAGAGATGGAGACCTGAGGAATGGAGGGAGAAAGAGAGAGAGAAAAAGAGAGAAATTGATTGAGTGATTGATTGATCATAAGGCACTGGCTCACGTGAGCCAGGAAAAGACACATGTTCCTGCTCAAACAAGAAGAGGAATTCCCTCTTATTCATGAAGTCAGTCTTTTCATTCTCTTCAGGTCTTCTTCAACTGATTTGATGAGGACTGAGTCCATCTTGTGTGCTATCGTGGAATGCCTGAGACTAGGTACTCGATAAAGAACAGACACTATTTCTTACAGTTCTAAAGGCTGGAAAGTCCAAAGCTGACAGACTGCAACTGCTGAGGGCCTTCTTGCTGCATCATAACGTTGCAGATGGAATCACGTGGCAGGAGAGAAGCAGAGAGAGCTGTACTGGATTTTATAACAAATCCACTCTCCACTCTCTGATGACTAACCCATTGATAATAAACCTGTGATAATGACATCATCCCTTTCCATTATTATGTAATCACCTCTGTTTGTTTGTTGTTTTTTCAGTGCTGGGGATAGAACCCAGGGCTTTGTTTGGGAGGTAAGCGCTCTCCCTCTGAGATACATCCCCAGCTCCTGACCTAATCACCTTTTAAAGGCCCCTCCTCTCAGCACTGTTACGCTGGGGATTAAATTCCCAACACATGAACTTTTGGACCCACATTCAGACCCTAACAAAAGACAATTTGCTTTCCTCAGTATACAAATTTAAAGTTAATTTCATCAAAAAGTACCTTCACAGAAACACCCAGAATAATGTTTGATCAAATATCCAAACATTTCCAGTCCAGTTGAGTTGACATAAAAAATTAACTATCACAGATACACACTTCTCATCTTACCCATTTACTAACCTTAATATAAGCTTCTCTGAGGCATCTTTTCTTTTTTCTTTTTGTTTTCCCGCTTTGAAAGATAGCCCCCCAAAATATTACTATCTGAAAGTGAAGAAGTTAAATGCTCCATCCTCTGCCTTGCCCATTTCCCAAGGCTGAGGCTCCAGCACTGGCTTGAAGCAGGACACATCCTTCCTAAAATGATCTCCTTGATGCTATAAGACCACACTGCTGTGAACCACAGCCTTGTTTTCCTCCTTCTCTGCTCACTCCCCATTCCTCCTACAAATGTTCACTTTGGCTGTACCTAAAACACAGTCACTTGTTCATTTATGTGAATTACCATGCATGCCTAAGGATAAGGCATCCTATAACTCATGTGTGCTGCTAAAGTCAAATGCCATCATTGTAAGTTTTATTTAGTACTAAAAACTATGGTCAAGTTGAGAAAGCATAGGATAAATAGTCAGCACACTTGAATTAGAATAATTGCACTATCACTTACCAAAAGTATGAAAAAGGGAGAAAACATGTAATTTCACTGAGCCTTAGTTTCTGACCTTTCCCCTCATCCACCTCGTGACCTTGCTGTGAGCATAAAGGAAATAAGGTCTGATTTTGACAACACAGGTATCATAAGATGTGGCTGCAAATGTTATATATATCATTACATTACTTAAGTCTGTACAACTTATTTGTGTAAGCCTGTACTCCTTACTTAAAAACAAAACAAAAAAATCTTTTTAAAGTCTCTGGAAGACAGGAGCCTCAAACAAACTCTACTATAAATCCCCAGGAATCTAATAAAAACTGAGGGAAGAAAATATACCCAAACTTTGGGAAGGGCAAAATCAAAGAGCAGAAATAGCTGTGTAATAGCTGCAACTCACAGAAACTTTTTTGTCCTTGGAGGAGGCATTTTGTTCACTATAGCAGGAAGAGATGCTGTACTTTCCAAAAGGCCTTCATTTATCATAAAAATGATACTGGGTATCATGCAGACCAGCTGTGAGGCTCTCCAAGGGTGAAAGAGACAGGACAAATTGTGTCCAAGTATCGAGGGAGAGAGGGTCACAGCTCTTCCAGCTCAGCGCATAGCCCATTGGGCAGTGTCAAGAAAACAGCCCAACTCAAATGCCAACAAAGTAAAGGTGGGTCATGTCAGAAGGCATCTACAGGGGAAATGTGTATCTCTGCTTTATAATGGATGTTCTCTTGTACTAAAAAAGCTTCAGTGAATTATGAAAGACATTTATCAGACATTAGAAAAATTCCAGTGTTGGAAAAAATTTACCATCATTTATCAGAGGCTTGAAGCTACAATGTATTTTTCATTATGTGATATGGAAACACATGTGCAATGAGTGGGTGGGTTTCTGGTTCAATACCAAACCCACACTATCCTACTAATAATTGGATTCAGCCGAATATAGGACAGTGCACCCCAGGTCATAGAGCATCTTAAAGCTAGAAACAAAGATCATTACAAATGGTACTTAAACCTGACAGTGATAACTGAAACTCCCATACCATGTAACCTAACCTTTGTTATCACACTGTGGTGGGGAACATAGGCTTGAACATAACCCAGACAAATGCATCTAATGTTCAACCTTAGGCACAAGAGACTCCATCTTATACCTTTCTCTCAATCTAAACTCACTGAGGCTTTTCACTCTTAATCACTCTGCTTCTCCTTGGCCTGATCAGCCCTTAATTGTACCTAATTGATCTCAATTTGTGCCCTTGAATTTGTAAATCACAACCTAATTTAGAAATGCAATGGCTCTCTACACATCACTGTCTCCTTTGATCCTCCCCACAGTCTCATGGAGAATGTCAAGAGGGGTATTTTTAGTTTCCTCTTGCATAAGACAAAACTAAGTCAAAGAATGGCTACCCCAATATCACTTAGTGGTCTACTACTGAGGATTAGAACTACTGATAAGCAAGCCCAAGGTTCGGACTCTCTAGTCCAGTGCTCCTTAAATATGGAAAAGAACTTCCTGGCGCCTGTGAGACCCTCACAATGTGCTCCTCTGGGACATCTCGTAATTTCCTCTTCAGGAGCTCCTTAAGAGCAGCATGAAGGCACATCCAGCTGGAACCATTTACACAAACTGTACAGCCTGGAGGCAGGGGATGGACTTAATGACCCTGGGCTAATCAATTCCTGCTTCCTAACACAAGGAGTGATTGCAAAGTAATGATCCACCAGCCCCAGACAAACATCACAGTTATACATTAAATGAAGTTTCTGATTCCTCATTCCATGATAAATGTGTGGTTAATCCTGATTCCTGATCCATCATAAATTGCTCTTCTCTTCAGGGTCACTAAGTGACATTTGACTGTGAGTTGTAGAGGAAGTTGAGCTGGAGAGCCTCAGCTGGAGTGGGCACAATATTGTAGGTATTGTAAGTGTTTGCATTAATCTGCTGCCATCTGTCTTTATTTTGCTAACCCACTCAATCGGACACCATAAATGTTAACAGACGTAAAAATGCTTTTCTTCAACATTAGGCACACATATCTTCTTGCCTCACCTCCTGAATCTCAGAAGCCCTTGATTACCCTAGCCAATACCAGGATGAACCCCTAGCTCCCTGAAGTGGCTCTGAACAGTGATGCCATAGAAGGCATTGTTCCAAATCCACAACTGGTATTTGGATTCCATTTCAAGACTCCAGTGCTCCTATACTGGGCAGCAAATTTCTCCCTCTCTTACACAGAAAGATCCAGAACGCAGCCTTTAGCTCATCCTCTAAGAATGTAGGTAGACTCAAGCTGTGGTTGTAGAAAGCTCAGCCAGCCACTTTGTATTCCTCCAACCAGATTGTGATGGAGGAAATTATATTCCTACCCCTGTGTTCTTCCTACGACCTGTTTTATGAAAAAAGCCATTCTTTTGATGACTTAAGTAGAATGGTTCCAAATAAGAGCCTTGCTTTGTAATTTCTTAGAAATCTGCCATCTCTCTGGGCCACTGAGGATGCTTTTGAAGTCTATCACCCTGAGTTTACTTTGACAGTTTCAAAAATGATTGACAAATGTAGGAGTTTTGAGTAATCTTGGAATTTTGCTGAGACCCTTTATCTGCCTGCATTTCAGGGGGTGAGATGGTGTGCAGCCCAAATCCTCCCTCTGGGACTAAGACTCATTCTCTCAGCTGCCAGAAGAGTTGGTCAGTTAACTGACTTCTTCACTAGGACTTTTCTCTAGACAGCCACCTAACCTAGAATCACATCATATCCCTTAGGGCTACCGACCCTAAGGTCAGTTTAGGATATAAAGCTGTAGACCCTAACCTCAATTCAAGACAAATCCGCAAGACTATCTCAGTTAGAGATAGTCCAGCATGTTGTCTCAGAGTCTGCTTTTTAAAGGAACCTACCTTATAACATAGATATATGAAAGATAATGGGTTTATTATTAAAATTCAAATGCACAGCCTTGCTCTTTGAAACACAATGAATTTTATAGTATTAAACACTATTGATATGAGCTGTGGGGAAGGTAATCATATAATGGCTTCACTACTCTATTTTCCAACTGCCAATTCTGTGTCCATTGAAATGTAGGTCCCTGTGTGAAAGAGGGTAAAGAGATCATTAACACTTCCCAGCTGATCACACTCAGTGTTTGTCTGAGCTTCTGTCTCCTCAACCATGGGAGTTTCACTCTCCACCTTCCTCTTCATATCTTTAGAAACCAAATTCTGACTGGTGGTGTCAGAGCCTATGATTTATTTATCATAAGAGAACCAGGAAGGAGAGTAAGCACATCATGTTTGATGAGCCCTAGAAGGAGCCGGCCTACTGGCTGGCACAGTGATATCTCAGCCATATGCCCTTCTGCAAATGCATGTGAGACCCGAGAGGCCATGCTCTCAGCATTGCGTTCCTCTCTCCTATTTAGTCCTTTGTGCCTTTAGATCTATGATTCTTGTTCTCATTTTGCAATACCTGAGGTCATCTCCATTTATCTCAAGAGACATTATAGAGAACAAAATGATTGAAATAGAGAGGGTTTTAACTTATTAACCAAAAAAATATAGATTTCCTATGAAACCCCAAGAAGAAAGGGAAAGTGATATGAAATCAAGATAACAGCTTGAAGTTTCACAACTTTGAAACTCTTGTGAGTCATTTTATGAGTCTCCCCACAATTACTGCCTGTGTTTATCTGGTTCATTCAAGCATCCAGTGAGAAGAGAGGAAGATTGTAGGCAATTAACTATATCAATGCCCTTTCCTAAGTGGAAAATACCCAAATAAAAATGTTACTATTTCACCAAAATACTTACTTTGTGGTGGTCATGGTAAGTTATGTCGGTTCTTGTAAACGATTGCTTATTTATAAACCTATAATTTTAATATCCATCCATGATGACAAGGTAAAGCACATAATCTGACATAAATGTTGATCCAGAAGGTAGAAGAGTGGTTATAAGAGAAAGAGGACTGAGGTGTGGGGAAGGTAATCATATAATGGCTTGATGTAGTCTATTTTCTAAAGGCTTTTATTGAAGCATTTTTCTCCGTAATGCTGCTTTTGCAATTACATAGCAACAAAGCATTTGAAATAACTTTTTTGACACTATGCATAAAAACTTAATCTGAGGTGAGGGATTTATAGAAAGCAACTTTCTTCCAATGCTTTCTGCTTAAATGTTAAGTGCTGGTGCAAACAACAGAAAAAGTAAACTCCCAAAGTCAGGATAGGTGATGACTTGAGTGGGGAAAGGTTAAGTAAAGAGGACCAAATGCTTTCTAGCCAGTCAGGGACTAAAGAGCCAGTGAAAGTTTCTTTAGATGACGCCATGCATGAATCTTGATATCCTCTTGAAAACAGCTTGGGTTGAAGTTTCTATAAACCAGAACAAGCTGGAATTTCTTCCCATACCAAGAGTTTTACTGCCTTCTACACCATTTTCTTATGTACGCTTGTTCAAATGCAGTATATTTTATAATATAGATGATAAGCATTTTTGTAACTATGATTTGCATTTGAATCTTATAAATAATACAATATATCGTTCTCTGTAGATTTCTACAATTCTTACTTGGTAATGACGTGGGACCAAGTACTTAATAGAAGATTTTGAAAGACACCATCTCGTCTCTGTCACCATCTGACTAAATGTTGGCTGTTTCCATTTATCTCCTTTCCACAGATCTCAAGTGGGAAGGCTGTGACAAATGAAGACAGAGACCAACATTTTCAGCTCCGTAGCGAAATGGAAAATTGCTGAGGCCTGTGTGGCAGCCATCACTGCATTATCCTCTGTCCACTAGGACACTGTTGACAACCAAATAAGTAGGACAGTTCCAGGTTACAGTGAAGTCTGGTGAACTCAGGAAACCCACTCCAGAAACTCTGACACTCTGAGCACTCTCCACAAGCCTTCATAGCTATTGGTCTGTGGCAGAGGGACAGACAGTACACAGGAGAAGCCATGGCTCACGTGCTCTGGACTTTGTTTTAAGGCACCCTTTTAACTGAAATCCCGGAGTTATCGTGAAATGGAAAGAAAATTGGTGACAATCTTTAAAGTGTGGCAAAATTAGCCATTTTCCAACTAGGCTGAGAAATAATGCCTCTTATGCAAATTATTTTTAGATTTAAAGAAATGCTCCTCCTGAAAGAATTGATGGATCTTTACCAACTTAGGAAATCCAAACCTTATAACCTCATGGTTACCTTGTAGTTAACCAATAAGCTCTTCCAAATCTCTTTCATTTGGCATATATTAAAAAATAGCTATCAGTTTTCAAAAGTAATTGAATGTCAGACATCATGGCACTGAGCTAATATTTATGAATACTTTTTCTGAAACAAAAAAGCTATAAAAATAGAAAACACAACTCTTAGAGCACCTGTTCTTTTCATCATTACCTAGTACCTGAAGGGTAGGTAGTATCTAAGAGAAGAGGAGTTTCATTTCTCTTGCTCTCTATTTTATCTCTGTCCATTAGTACAGTGCCTGAAACATTAAAACACTTGACAAAAATTTGCTAAAGTAAGTTTTAATTCACAGATAGTTCTTAAGTACCTTATATATAAGGTACAGTGCTAACAGGTGAGGCAAGCAATATTTACCTTCTTGAGGAGGAGGCTCAGTGTAATTAATCTCCACAATCTTGTCAGAGATGATGGTTGCAAACCCCAAATGTCTCCTGAGTTGGACAAGCAAAGTGAAGACCGTAGAGTAGCATGTGGATACTGAAACACTGATACAATCCTTGCTTAACATTATAGTTACTCAACTTCATCCATTTTGGAATCACTGTACTAACAAAAATAGTTTTGTCAAATTTCTGGCTGATTATTCAACCATGAAAAGGAATGAAGTTTGAATGTATCCTACGACATGGGTAAACCTTGAAAATATCATGCTACATGAGAGAAGCTAGACAGAAAACAATACTGTACATGATCCTACTCATAGAAAATATCTAGAATAGGCAAATTTGTACAGTCAGAAAGTAGATTAGAGGTTACCATAGGATGGGGGCAGAAGAGAATAGGGAATTGTTGCTTAATGATTACAGAGTTTCTGCTTCAAGTGGTGAAAAAGTTTTGAAAATAAATAATGATGATGATTGACAGCATTGTGAATGCAATTAATGCCATTTGGCTGTATACTTAAAAATTGTTAAAATGGCATATATATTTTTTTAATAATTAGTAAGTATATATATATATTCTTAATAATATTTTTTTAAATTCTGGGAGATTCTTTTGACTCCTGGCATAAGGTTCTGTTCAATAATTATTTGGCAAATAAATAAAAACTCAATTTCTCCCAGCCCAGATAGTCTAGAGTTTAGTGGAAATAACACAATACTTTCAGGCGCACAGCTACCATCTTGCTATTTACTAGCTATGTAACCTTGGGTGAAGTACTTAATCTCCCAATACCTCAGCTTTTCCATCAGCACTATGGGAACAATGATATGACAATAACAGGACCTGCCTCCTAAGAGTGCAGTGAGGATTATCAAAGACAATACTTGTAAAGCTCTTTTCTTGGTACTGGGCTAATTATTATTAGCTAATATTAATACTAGGTAGACTAGTAAAAAATACTACTAGAAAAACTGGAAAAGAAATGATTTATATTTCTGTTCCTAACCTAATGATTTGTTTATTTACCTGACTAAGGCTGTCTCTTAGAAACACTAGGCACATTGAGTGGGGTTCATAATGATGTTTTTGAATAACCAACCTAATGATATTGCTGACCTGTTGAAAATCCTTTCACTACACCTTGTGGTTTTAGTAGATCCCCGATTCTATAGCACAAGCCTATCTTCAGCCTTGTGGTGAATATTGTGACCTCCCCATCAACCATTATGCATTTCCTGCAATGCTGATTTCTGTTTTGCAATCTCTGTGCTTCCAACACGGTGCATGGTTCAGGGTAAGGTGTGTGATCACCACTACTCCAAACAGGGTGAGTCTCACTTAAGCTTACTATTAGGAACACTCTGCCAAGTTTTTTTCTTTTCTTGATAGTGTAGAGAGTAGATATGCGGGCTGGAGTGCTATAGCGACTTCATGAACATAGAAGATACAAGTCAATAACTGGGGCCAATAAAACCCAGACAACCAGAGAGGAAGAAGGAGCTTTGAGGAAGTTCTGACTAGAGCCATACTACTTCTGGATTTTTGTTTATTGAACCAATAAATTCCCTTTATTGTCCCTCAAATGTCATAGCTGATTTAGAAAAAAAAAAAAAAGTCTTATCTTGCTTTGCTGTCTTCCAACCTGCATTCCAGCTAAGCTAATATGATTTCTAGAAGGCCAGTGAGCTCCTTCTGATCCCATGTTCTCACCAGTGCATCCTCTTCTCCCTGTTATGCCTGCTTGCTCCCTCCCACCCACCACTGCTCTGCTCATCTGGTTAATTCTCACTTATCCTCAACAGTTCAGCTCAACTATCATTTTTTCAAGAAAGCCTTCCTGGATCTCCCAATCTAGGTTGGGTTCTCCTGTCATAGGCCCGCATAACACTCTTCCTTCATCAGAACTGTCACCATGAGAAGCAGAAAACTTGTCTAATTGTTGACTGCCGTCCAGCTCTCCCACTCATCCACCTTGCTCACAGTTGCTTAGCCCGCAGTGCCTAACACAGAGTCTGGTCCACCAAAACAGCACTAAATAGATCAGTGTGTGGAGGCACATGGCTGTAATCCCAGTACAGTAAGAGGTTGAGGCAGGATTGCAAATTTGAGCCAGCCCAAGTAGTTTAGTAACCAAGCAACCCTGTCTCAAAAGGAGGAGGGGCACTAAATAAATATTATTTGACTGAATAACTAAGTTTTAATTCCCAAAGCTTTGGGTAGACTCCTGAGTGAAAATAAAGACACTTTGTAAGCAAACCAGTAGTTGAGAAATGAAGGGTTAAGATAAGAATAAGCTGCTGATCTTTAGCTGTGGATGAACAACTGCATTCAAAGAATACTGGTGGTTATGGTTTATATCTGGATGTCCCCCCAAACCCTCATGTGTTCAGAGGCAGGGGCTTTTGAAAGGTGACTGGATTTAGGGAGGAGTGTAGCTGACTTGTTATTAGGAGGCGTGGTCTGGCTGGAAGAGGCAGGTCACTGTAGGCTTTATCGGCTCCTCCCTTGATCCCAATCTGCTTTCTGGCTACCACAGGTGAGCAGCTATTCTTCTGCCATGCCTCTGCACCATGCCGTCCTGCCTTGGAGCCAGCCAACTATGAAATGAAACAGGAGCCAAAATCAACCTCTCCATTAGTTGTGGGTGTCAGGTATTCTGTTCCAGTGATGAGAAAAGTAACTAAGACACTGGTTAGGCACCTACTCTGCACAAAATAAGGGACTAGGGTGCAGAAAGCATAGCCTTGCTCACTAGGAACTCCTTACTGAATGTTAATCAGCAGGGCATAGAAAATACTGCTGCTGTGTGGGACTCCAAGTCACATCTCCTACTCATTGCTCTAATGCTTAGTTCAAGCAGGTCAAACCTACATTTAGCCTTTGAAAAATACCTGACTTCAGCTGTGTCAGAAATACATAGCAGGGAAGCATAGGTCTCAAGTACTCCTTTCTTGAAGTTTCCTTTGACTCTGACTTTAACCTCTAATGCCTAGAGACAAAGAGTATTGGTTGCCTTCCAGCCAATCTTGTCCAAGTATATGAAAGTATTTTGTTAAATCCAGCCCTCTGTTTGCATTCAGGTTATACTATATCATCATGCAGCAATCAGAAATGGTGAAGGCCTGGGAATAAGGAAGGATTCGGGTGGGAAGTCTGGAGAGTGCAAAAGACAAGATCACTTCTAGTTCCAAACCACACATTCCAGAGACAGCTCTGGTGTCTGACAGCAGAGCCAGGCATTGAATTCTGTAAAACCCCATTCAACACTGGGCTTTACCATGTACAGGCTTCATAACCTTGTGCATGCTACTTATGCTTTGGGAGCCTCAGTTTTCTCACCTATCAATCGGGATAAGTCTTTTTCTTTGTAGGAGGAAGTTAGATAAAACGTGACATACTGTGCACAGGTCTGGCACACAGAAAACATTCCATACATTTTAGTTCTTATTATTTTTCAATCCTCTGGGAGAAAAGGTAACAGATTTGTGTGAAGACTTCTTTCCCTCAGCTTTTGTTTTGAGTTCAAGCTGCTTTATTTCGTGATGACCTGTACTGACTCCGTAAGTAGATGCTTCCCTGGAGATTTTAGCTCTATTTCCCCCCAGGGCCCACTTTACCCTGCAACACTAGCAGGGGTGGGGAGACAGTTTAATGCCATTGCTTTATTTCTTGATAACACCGTTGTTGACATGTCAGCCCTCCATGTCAAAATATTATGACAACCATAATAAGCAAAATAAATTTAAAACATTTATTGATTTTAAGTGTTATCATTTACCTCTGCTATCAGTGACATATGATGTCAAATGTGATATATTTGAAGTATATTTTAAGCACAATAATTAATGAATTGGATTTAGGAGCTGAGTATTTAACATATTTTATGATGTACTTTGATGAAAAATCCCCATAAGAGGAGATATATCAATCGGAGCTCTTGGCTGTGAGTCTAACGTACATTCCCAATGACATCTTTCCTACCAGAGCTCTATGCCCACACACCACAGATGAGAGAAGAGACAGAAGTATGCTGCTGAAATTGCTCACACCATTCTAGTAGAAATCAGCAACAGAGCCAGCATTCATCAAAAACTAAACTAAACTAAAATAAAATAAAACCAGGAGAATTGGGCTAATGGTAATTTCATTCACTTCATCCCTAGCCCATTACCATGACTTGTCTTTTCTCAACTGGTGATTTCATAACCAAGGATGGAGACCCAGGCAGTCTCATCCAAGCCAGGTCCATCAGAAGCAACATCACACTTTTGTGAACGAGGCTGTTATGGTTTGGGACTAGATGTCCCCCTAAACCCTCATGCAGGCATAGGCTTGGTCTAGAGTGTGTGAAGCTGGAATTGATTCATGATGCAATGCCAGGCTCAAGGGCACTAGGATTAAGGGTGTGAGTGCTACCTGCCCTAAGAAGCCTGAATACAGTAAAAGGGGCAGGAGGTGCTGTTCAAGCTCGCTTGTTGCCTTAGCTGCCTTGTGCATGCCATGTTTCTCCTCTGTGATGCTTCAGCCTTGGAGCCAGCTGATTATGGACAGAAACCTCTATGAACTGTAACCCAAATAACCCCCTTCCCCTCTAACTCTGGGTGTCTGGTATTTTGTCCCAACAACGAGAGAAAAGTAACACAGAGGCTTTAACAGTGACACAATCCAGTGCTATAGAAGATGAAAGGAGAATCATCCTGCAGCAGAGAGCTGCCATCATTACAATAATGGGGGGGGGGGGGGAACAGAGGTGTCAATGACAATTAGAAGTTTCCTGACAGGGCCTGGGCTAAATGAGTTATAGAGGCAATTGACCTAAAAATTTTGAAGTGTCCATTTGTTCAGTAACCTAGACAAACCTGCCACCCAAGTGGAGATGGCCATAAGCAAGGAATTTATGGTGGTAGAATTCCGGTTTAGCATAAATAACCTCAGGGAACAGATTTAAACTGCTTGCATTTTTTAAAATTATGCAACAACAACAACGAAAACAACAACAAAATGAGTTTATGCAAACTCAATAGCAATTGCAGAACAGAGGGGCCTCTAAGTCTTTATCTCCAAAGACGTGGCCTTCCTTCTCGCCTGTTTGTTTTCTCCCTCTGGATGAAGATTCACAGCATTAATCCATAATAACTGTATCTCACTCCATTACAGGTAGTTCAAGGCCGCTCGGCATAAACGATATGCATGGCTTTGTGTCCTCATCTTTAAAACCACCAAATATCTTGGTCACAGACATATGTTAGGTTTAATGCATCCCCTGCCATAAAAGTGCTGCTTAAGACTAATGAACAAACGAATGTTTGTTTAAACCTCTTTGTGAAAATCAAACAAGCTTTCAACAGCTATTCGTGTATTTATCGTCAGATGTGAATCATCACTTAGGTGCTTTGCCCTGAAATATTACCAGCTAATGCTCATAGTTCCATGATACTAATTCACTCACTGTGGGTTTTGCTTGGGTTTTCCCCCCTCTTCTTCT
Organism: Heterocephalus glaber; assembly: GCF_053883595.1. Lineage (NCBI taxonomy): Eukaryota > Metazoa > Chordata > Mammalia > Rodentia > Bathyergidae > Heterocephalus > Heterocephalus glaber. The sequence goes on along the minus strand of NW_028258296.1, from coordinate 22,738,243 downwards.
TTTCTGTCATTACATCTCTGTGAAGAAAGGCTCTCTGTGAAGAGCTCCACTTTGTCCCTGGCAGAGCTGACAGCACTGGGGCCCAGCCTAGCCAGAATGCAGTCTTCAGAAGGGCCCAGCCTCAAGGACACAGCCTGCCTGCCTCAGCTTCCACTCTGAGACTTTCCAAGGCACCAGCACCAGCCAGGCACTGCCCGTACCCCTCCTCACAAAGTAGCTGTTTTTTTTCAAACTCAGCAGCACCTGAAAAGCTCCCACAAGATTTACCCATTATATTAAATAACAGGTTTTAGAAGCTGGGAACTGTTATTCTAGTGTTGCTGGGTGTCATTAAGGTTGCACGTCTATGCTTGTTTAATTTTTCTTCTGCCATTAAGCAAACTAAATGCTCCAAGGTTTTTTTTCTGTCTCAGTGGGGTCCACCCAGAATAGAAAAGAGAATAAGTGTTCCAGGGTTGTGTAACTGGGTTTTTTTGTTGCTTTCATTATGAGGAAGGAATTAAAAATCCCTCCTAGTCAGTACTTAAAATATCAAAGTCATTGTTTAATGCCTTTGAGTCACTGTACAACTAATTCAATTGCACAGTGTAGTGCCGTTTCACGGTGTGTGAAACACAGATAGTACATAGAAGTGATTGCAAAGTTGAATAAACACCAAATTAGTTTTAAAAGTCTGCAACTTCCTGGTGGAGTCTTTCAAACTAAATGACACTACTGTCTGACCAAGCCAGTGGTGGCCAAAAGGTTGCATTACCTTTCTGCTTGTGTCACCCTGAGAAAGTGGCCCCTGTCCCTGTGGTATCTGGAGGAGTTGCTGTCCTTTGAGAGGTGTGTGCACTGCCAACTCAACATCACTCAGGAGACGGGGCACCACAACGTGGCAAACTATATGCTCCAAGGGAGGAGCAGGGCAGAAGAACAGAGAAGCCACAGCCAGAGGAGACTTTCCAGGGCAAATTTAAAAGCAGTTAGATATAGATCAAATATTATGATTTGAGAATTAGAAAGCCCAAGTTAAGACCCCAGCTTGGTTGCTTCCTGGCCAGGAGACCATGTTTAAGTCACTCAATATTTCTGAGCCTCAGTGCCCTTATCTGAGCTTATCTAATCAATAACAATTATTAACTAACTGTGTATCGTGTATGTTCCAGGCACTCTTCTAAGTGCAGAAGGACTGTGGACACAGTATCCAGCAGAACAAGTTAGTCCATGTCCTCAGTGATATTTACTGTTGGCTGAGTATAAACAATCATAGAAATTCATGAAAAGCAATCATAAAACACTAACCAATTACTTTGGATACACAAGGCACTGCACTATGGACAAAAAGTATAACTGAAATAAACCAGTCTTCATCATCTCCTCATTCACACAGAACAGTGGTGGTGAACCTATGGCACGCATACTGCACCGGGCACAGAGTCCTCTCTGTCAGCACGTGAGGTGAGTCGCTCCAGCAGCCAAGCATAGAATAACAGTTGTCTTTTCTAAACTAAAACCTCAGTATTCAGGTTTAATTGCACTGTTGGAAATTTGTGATAAATAGGTGGGTTTGGGGTTGCAGTCTGGGGACTCAGTCTCTAAAAGGTTCTCCACTACTGACCTAGAAAATATGTTTGCGAATCTATGCACCAAGCACTAGGGGTATAACAGGTAAGAGGCGAGTCTCTGCCTTGATTAACCTCTTATTCTGATGGAAGAAAATGGGCAATGAGCCAATAAATGGCTCCATTTACCCTCTCTTTCAAGTCTTTTTTAAAAATATCCCTTCTTGACCAGGTTACACAACTATCCCATGAATACTCCATCCACCCCTCCCCATGTCTGTTCCACTTCACCCCGCTGAGATAGACGGTTAATTTCCAGGTCAACCTGGTCGGATCACAAGGTGCCTAGTGTCACTCTGAGTGTGCCTGTGGGAGTGCTCTTAGAAGAGATGAACACTGGAATCTGTAGGCTGAGGAAAGGAGACAGACCCTCGCCAGGGCCCCTGGATGGCCATCATCCAGCCAGCTGGAGACCTGAGTAGACGAGAAAGTCTGGCCTGATGTGTGTACAAGAAAACCCTTCCTGCCTGGTCACTTGAGCTGAGACATCAGCCCTTTTCTGCTTTCAGACTTGAGCTAGAACATCAGCTCCTCCTGGATCTGAAGCCTGCAGGAGATTATGGGACTATAACTATACCCCCAGCTCTCCTTTCCCTAGGCCTGTGGAATCAGACTGAAGCTATTCCACTGACTCTCTGGGGTCTCCAGCTCGCCAACTGAAGGCTTTGAAATATATCAGCCTCCAAACCTGCATAGGCCATTCTCTCATTTTATCTATCCTGTTGGCCCTTTTTCTCTCCAGAAGCTTAATACACCTTCTCTGTGTCTTCCCTCCATCACACTGATCACTTTCCAACAAATTAAGCAATTGATAAAATCTATGGTTTATTATTTATCTCCCCCTCTAAAATGTCAGTTTCACAAACAGCTCATTCATTGCTGGATCTCAACCCTGGCATCTAATAGGGAGTCAGTAAATAGTTGTTGAAAAATCATAGTGCTCATATAGAACCAAGTAAAGAGAGCAATGGCACTTGACTGAAGCAGTGGCACTTTCTTTACAGAGGGTGCTTAGGCCCTCGTGGTGTAACACACATTGTTACTGGGGTGACCATACTATTTATCTTCCAAAGTAGGGCAACTTTTTTATAAAACTATTTATTCTGAGTCCTCATAGATGCACAAGGAGTTATAAGAAATAATACAGAGGGGCCGGGGATTTAGCTCAGTGGTTCCACCACCTGCCTCACAGGCACAAGGTCCTGAGTTCGATCCCCAGTACCAAAAAAGAAAAAAAAGAAAAAGAATACAGAGATCTCATATACTCTCTACCCTGTTTTCCCAAACAGAAACAGCTTGTAAAACAATAATACAGCATCACAATTGAGATATAGATATAAATACATAATAAATCTATTGAGGAGGTCAGCTTAACTTGTACTCAATGTGCGTGTGTTAGTTTTATGCAATTTTTCACATGTGTAGGTTCATACATTCACCACCATAACCAGGATATGGACAGACTCTTCTCCACGAGGACTTTGCATACTGCTGCTTTCATAATCGCGTCCTCCTCTGTGCTCCTCACCTCCAACCCTTCCCCAACCTGGGCAACTGCTATTCTCCTCTCCAGTTCCATTCTTTTTGCAAACTGAGGCACTATTGAGAGTAGAGAGGAACACCACTAATAACTATGCAGAACAACTGGGAAATGAGGACTCTCCTTGGAAAAACATAACCCATAGCCTTCTCTTTGTGATAAAATAATGACAGCAATATCCGACAGTTGTGGACTGCTTACCTCATGTCAGCCACAGCATAGATCCCTGTCCTTGTCATCATTTTTAAAACTCAAAACAACCATTTGAGGACAATAGTATTATTGTTCAGATTTTACAGATGAAGAAACAGAAGCAGAGACATTAAGACAGCTGCTCAAGGTCACAGGGCATATAGCTTTTAGAGCCAGGAATCATAACCAGGTCTTTTTGGCTTTTAAACTTGCCTTTTTAACTGCTGCATATTAAACAAATAATTACAACAACTAATTTATCGAATAATTACAAGTGCACAAAGTGTTTTAAAGGAGAAATAGAAAGTGCTACTAAAGCATAAAATGGGAATTGGAAAAATATTTACCCTACACAGCATTGTTGTAAGGATTAAAAAATATTAGTTGGAGTGCTTTGTTTCCCAAAAAGAACCTTTTAAAATGTTCAGCCTTACCAACACATATACCAGGAGAAATGGCCTCATGTGGACATTCATCATCTTATATTTCCAAAATTTAAGAGCAATATCCTTAAAAGTGCAGTAGCATCCTATATATTCTTTGGAATACTGACATAGAACACTGGCTTTTAAATATTTTAAAAGCCACAGTTTTCAACTGCAACCCAAAAGAGACACTCAGCCTGCCAGCATACACTGTCCAGCAGAGTTCGGAACTCCGCAGAAGAAATGGCCTATGGGCTCCCCAGAGCTTGAGGATCCATCACTGAGGGTTCTTGTACTGTAGATCTAGAAAGCAGTAGGCTGTCTCAGAAAGGAAAAAGACCCACTATGTGGAGTGGGATGGAGCAGGAGCAATTATGTTAAATTTCATCTCAAGTTCTCTCAAAAGGAAGAACATTCAGGATTAGCCACCTTAACACATTCTTTAAAATAAATATTAACTTTCAGAAAATACTTGTCTTATTGTGGCCATGAGAAATCAACACACCCAAGTATACAGCACTTGAACTAAGCTAGAATACTAATGTCAAGATCTACTGACAAAGTTGTCCTCAGACTGTCCAGGTCTAGACTTCTGAATTTCCTGAGATCTGATCCTGTTCTGATCAAAAGGTGGGAATGGTAGCATCCTATGGGAGAAAGACCATCAGCCCATTAACGGCAGCTGCCCTCGGTGGGGTGGGAGGAGACAGGGTGAAGATGGATTAAGTGGCCTGTGAACTCAGCATCAAAATAAACAGTGAACTTTGAGCCAAAAGATTGAATTTGAATCATAGCTCTTCTAATGCTAGAGTGGTCCCAGTTTCCTTACTTATCAAATAAGGATTAAAGTATTGAATGGTCAAAGTTGTATGGGAATTAAATGAGATAAAGAGTGCTCTGTATGTACTCTAAGTCTTGCATGAATAAGGGTATTCTTTTTACTTGAGAAACTGAAGAAAAAGACACCCTGAACAGGACAGACGGACAAATAAGAGGATGAGAGAGAGAAGCTGAAGCACCCACGTTTTCCTACAGGAAACCCCTACACAGAGCTGCAGCCAAAGGCCACATCTTAAGGGCGGTTTGGGAGCAGCTCACCATTCTGCCTGAAAGATTGCACCCTGAGAAACCTCTCCCTCCCGCTCTTCTAATCAGCGGGATTTTGATCCTGTCTTATCAGCCCATCTCTCGGCTACACAGACATGTGTGTGTGTGTGTGTGTGTGTGTTTGTGTGTGTGTGTGTGAAAGAGAGAGAGAGTGCACATTTGCACAGGGGACCAATGGGTTGGCATTACCACTTTATAAACCCAGGTCTCTTCAAATCTCACCTTTCCAGGCCAACCTTCACTCATTTTAATTAGTTCACCCCACCTAACAACACTATCTCCTGCGCAAAATCTAATGCTCACCCACCATTTTTGTCTCCAAAGCTCTTGCCACTGTCTGATAAGATTTTACATGTTGATTTGCTTGTTTATGGCATGGTCCTTCACTACGAAGAGCATGGCATAGGGTGTGATTGATTATTAATGTATTCCCAACACTAAAAAACATGTGGTACATGCCAGGTGCCCAATGAATACGTTTTAATGAGTCAATGAGTGAACTCCATTCCCAGCTTTATTCTGTTGACATTCTTTCAGCTATCTTAACAATTTTCAGAGTTCTGCTACTCTACACATTGTCTAAAGTCTTGCCTTTTTATTATTTGAATTGCTGCCCTGCTTAGTTTGAGCTCAAGTAGAGCCTGAAAAAAGGGCTTGGGATCCCAGGAGTGGAGAAAACGGGAAGAACAAGACAAGGAGTGAGGAAGAACCAACAAATGAGTGCCTTACCTAAGTCGCTGACATGGGTGGGAGGCCCCAGTTCTGCTCAAATTTGCTGAGAGATGCACAGGATAGTTCCCAAATATGGATAATGGAACATTTATCTATATAAACTAAACAGTTAGAAACCATGTAGTCCTTGCCCCTGAGAAAACTTTACTCTAAATCTCTAAATGAAAATGAAATAAAAATGCTTATGACCTATTTATTGTGCCAAAGGGAATTAAATTTTATTGAGTACCAAACACAAGCTAAGAACTGTGCTAGGGCCATATCTACATGGGGGGGGGGGGGGTAGACTGAGAGTCATTTCATTATGAAAAGAACTGCCTTATTATTTAGGGTACTACCACTTAACTATGTTCTTAGCATACATAATCTCACTAATTCTTACAATTCAATAAAGGTTTTTGTCTACACTTTAGACAAGAGAAAACCAAGACTTAGGAAAGGGAAATAACTTGCCTTAGGTCACATTACCAGCCCATAGCAGGTCTTTCTGACACCACAGCTTGTCTTAAAGAGAAATAGCTATAAGAAAAATGCAGCTGTACATACACGAATGAATGATTATATGTTACAGGCAAGAGCAATAAGAACACAGACATTGGAATGTACAGCTTAGGACTGTAGCTAATAATACTGTGCTGTATGCTGGAAGTTTGCTTAGAAAATAGATTTTAGGAACTTTTATCACAGAGATGATGAATATGTTCATTTGCTTGACTGTAGTAATTCCTTCACTCTGAATGTGCATGTGAGACCAAAATGCTGTACACCTTTAATTTATACAACCAAATAAAAAAAAAATCAAATTCAGGGAAGGGAATGATTGTTATGGGAGAGACTTCATTTTAACACGATTTCATTAAGAAGGTGGAATTTAACTTTTTAGAAAGTTGTAAGAGGTCAGAAGGAAAGCAGAGAGCTGAAAAAGGTGGACTCCTGGCCAAGAAAACAGCTGGAAAGAAGGCGAGGCATCAGGTAACTGGCTATACGCATCCACTATTTCTCCATCCCATGTTCTCTTTCACAGGTAAGTAGTGTGTGTGAAATTATAAAACATGAAAGATATAGACATAGAACATAATCTATATCAAACAAAAAAGAGAGTAACTAAAACAAAGAACGAAATCCAGACTATTGCGCTGATTCTGAGATCCTAGAACTTCAGAAACTCCACATTTTTTCAGTGTTTGAAAAGACATATATTCAGTTTGTACAGTCTGACAACAGTGGAATGCTAATAACATTTAATTTCCTTGACTTCTAACCTTCTCAACCTGCTGTGCTGCTGGAATGATGGTGTAAATCAAAATACACTGGACTGCAAGGAAAACGTGTGTACTGAGTTGTTCCAAACTGCCTGGTGATTTTTAAAGCCACCATTCACAGTAGTATTTATGCTATTTTTATTTTTCCTAAATATTTTCTTCTCAACCATGACATAACTGGTTAACGTAGGCACCAAAATAACATACACAATAAAGAAGAAAACAGAAAGGAAATTCAGAAACCAGTGAGGGAGGCCAAAATATCCCTAACATCCCTCCTACCCCAATTGTTCTAAATGTTCTTCCATTTTCCATAAAAAAAATTGGAATATTGCCTTGGGTCTACTAAATCATTAGCAAATTAAGAACCTGTTTTTAATAACATTTAACTTGTAAATAATGCATTAATTGACTACCTTGAATGTTAGCTTGAGCATTTGAAACTCTGCTACTAAATTTGTAATGAAAGAAGTGTGCTGTAACAGTGGGCTATATGGTGAATATAACAGATTAAATATGACAGTTGATATTTGTGAAAATGGGGTTATAATTAGAGGACACCTGCAGCTGTTTTCCAACCAAAACAACAGAAATTAAACTTGCATAAAGTGTATGCATGTGTCACATTTTCTGTTGGGGTGTTTCTTTTGTTCTCCTTGAGTCTTCTCATTTTCTTTTCTTCTTTTCGTCAGGTCATATGTCTAAGCAAGCAACAAGTGATCATTTGCTGGATACACTTTATTGGATCTCTAAGTGATATATCCCAGGAAAGGGAAAAAGAACATAAGTCTTTTTTTATATGAGTTAGGAGTTTCTAAAAACCATGACTGATGGGGCAGCATATTTCTAACTGCTCAGAATTAGAGGAAGCCAGGTGAAAAAGAACCAGTAGTCCCCTTACCTGCCTTACCCAACCATCTAGTAGAATTTCTAGATGGAAACAAGCAGAATGTGGCACCCTGCCAGCTATACATTATTAAAAATGTATGTGGAAGTGAATCAGGTGGAGAAGTCCCTGAAGCAGGTATTAAAACAAAGAGAAACTAAATATTTCCAATGACTAATAATTAATACAGTGCCTTAAATTCACTAATTCATTCTTTCATTCATTCAACAAATGTAGATAAGGACATTCCAGTACCTGTACTAAGCCGGGCCCTAAGATAAACTGAGTAAGACACAGCTCTCATGCCCTAAAGAAGCTAAATATCTGGTTTGGGGGAATACATCTATAAACCGTACACGTCAGGGAAAGAGATGAAATATTTAGAAACAAATCTTGGCCCATCCTATCAAATGCAACTGGGAAATTAAGTAAGATAAAAACAGAAACACTTCCTTGTATTTGTCAATCAAAGGTCATTAGTGACCTTGGCAGAAACCGTTTTAGTGGAGTGTTGGGGACAGAAACCAGATTACAGTGTGGTACACAATGAGTAAGAAAGAGAATGTGGAAAAAGTGAGTGTAGCTTCCTCTTTTCAGAAGTCTGAACATTAAAGGGGAGGGAGAGAGAGAAAGAGAGCAAGAGAAATCAAAGAGCTAGTTTTGCAAAGACCTAAGCAAGTTGCACATGCCAAGCAGCAGTCATGGCCATCGCACACAGAGAATCTTGGCACATTAACATACATGTATGCATCTTGGTTCCACGTTTTTTCCTATCAGAAGTTTAAATTCCCTTCCAATATTCCAAAATATTCAATTCTCATTTAATATGCTGATTACCCTCCACGTTACAAAGAATTGTGTTAAAGCTTGGATACACACTGAACTCTATTCCATATTATCAAGTAGTAGTTGACTTGGTCAAAAATTTGCATTTTTCTGCATGAGAATTTTGACAATTTACTTCCTCATTCAATTGAGTTAGCTTGAACTATATGAAATCACTGCTTTGTGGGTCAAAAACAGGTGAATAGTGACAGTTTCTTGTGGTTCAACCTAATAGTAGACAGGAACCTAGGAAGATCATAGCATTTCAATATAGTGTTGAATGAGATGAAAGGCAAAAAGAAACAAACAAACAAAATAACTAGTACAAAGGGTATTGAGTGAGTTAAAAAGAAAAAAAGTAATCTTTTTGTCTGAGTTAGATGTGTGTTCCCAAGGGAAATAATTTTTGAGCATGTAGCTTGATAGTAATAATAACATTTTAGGGAGTACAGATGGCTCAGGGGATCAATTGGGATTTAGGGAGTGGGGCTTTTACCAGCAATCTGACCGATTTAGTCAGACTAACTTGCAATTTTACACAGTTAAACATCTTAAGACCTGAGACCAACAGACCAAAGAAAAGCACTGTTACAAAGGGGTGTCAGAGTAACCCTTGGCAAATTGTTTATGATTGTTGTAATAGGATGACTCCATCTTTAAGGTGAAGGTGTGGATTATCTGCTCATTCTCACTCCAGTGTGAGAAGTGCAGAACTCTAAATTGGAATTAAAACAGTCCTGGTACAGTCAGTGAGAGAAAGTAATTTTTCCCAACTGCCTGTACTAAAAATAAACCAGAGGTAGTCTCAGGAGACAGCTCCCTAGTCTCCTTCATGGACAGTAAATTCACTGTGGTGGGAGACTGAGGTGGACTGAAAACAAATTCTTGAAGAAAGAAAAACACCCTAATGAAGGCACCAGTGGTGAGTTGATGGGAACTGAGCTACCACTGGGAATGTATTAACTGAGCGTTTTCTCCAGAGCAGGGTCATTGGACGAATCTATGAGGAGAAATTCCCACAGCAGCACACAATTTGGGCACTAGCTAACTTTTTGGACTGTCCTTTGTCAGCTGTCAGAATCACATACTCACAAAGAGGAAAAGACTCACTAAAATGCAACTAAAGGACAAACAGCAGCAGACCTAACCCTTTTTATGTTAGCAGAGGAAACATGGAAACTTTTAAACCACTACACCAGGCATTTGTGTCAGTCATGCAATCTCACTGCAGGTCTTGTTTCTCATCTCTGTGAAACCACAGCTAGGCCATGGCCAGGCAATCCCTTGCCACAACCCATTGCTTAATCCAGAGTGCCATACTAGGCACAGGAAGTTGTCTATTACAGGCTCAAGATTGGGGCTACCCAGCATCTTGAAGAAATAAATGCCTTCTTTGTCAAGCTATAAAAATCTCCTTGCTGGACAAGAAATGAATGGGGAATCCTCAATCATATCTGGATTTTTCTATTACTAAGTTGCAAGCAGAGCTCTTTCTGCTATTATTTATCATTTAATATTATAAAATTGGTCTGTAGAACTTAAGGTCTCAAAAGACTGGCCTGGGTGGAGCTTGCTTTTCCAGCTTATATGATGTACTGTGTAAAATTTAATATTGTTGCTTTTACTATTACAATACCATAACTATAATGTATATGATGAAATACATGACCTGCCTCCTGAAGTAAGGTATTTTCTAAATTCTAAAGCTAAATAACTGACAGGGCCAGACATAAAATTATACCCAGAAATTCAGACCAAGTGTCTAATCACCCTGAGGTTACCTTGGAGGGCTAAATGTCAATCATGGTTGGGAAGAGGTAATTTGCCTCATTGTGTTGCTTGAGAATGGATTTTCCTACTACACCTGGAAAAGGTTGTGCCTAATTATGTGATTGTTCCAAATTATTTGTTTTCCTTCTGAAAAGAAGCTTATACTTTCTCAACCCATTGATATCAACTTGACCATGTGACCTGATTTAGCCAATGGAATGTGATCAAAAAGGATAACTACCACTTCCAAGCAGAAACTTTGAGAGCCATCATGTGTTTCACTACTCCTCTTCTCTTTCTGCTCAGAAAATAGAATGATTTAAATATGGACTGCATTCCTTCACCCTCAATTTCAGAAGAAAGAAATGTGGGACAGAGCTGCAACTGACCTCCACCCAACATGGAACAAGGGAGAAAACAAATCCTGATTGCTATAAGCCACCAAGAACTGGTTCATTACTAGAGAATATTATAGAACAAGCTGACTGATATCGAAGTAAAATAAACACTAGTACAGAAAGTAGATCTGTTCCCTGAAACCCATCCATGACCAATCGAGCACAGACAAGGAAAGGGTCCATGGAAGTAAGGAATGAAAAAGGTAGAGAAAAATAATTCCAAGAAATATTGTTGGGGTTCCAGAAGACCTGGTTATGTTCTGTCAGCTGCATCTTAGGGCCTTTATTTGCTTCTAGACTTTTTCTCCTTGCTTCTCAGTTGGTGTTGCAAGGAACGTCTTGCTTTGAGAATACTAATTAGAGAATGGTCAGCCTTAAGTAACTTAGTTTGAGAATATCAGTTTTAGAAACACCAGTTATAAGTAAGTTTAGGAAACTTTCATATGATGTGTTCTCAACCTCCAGCAACCAGACTGTATTTTCCTAGTCCATTAACTCACTTACTCCCTTGAAAAGCTCTTTTATATCTACTCCTCCCTATCAAACTTCCAAACACCTCTGCTGTCTACATCCTGGGCTCAAAACTTTGTTTCCTAATTCACTGAGAGAGAGATACCACTCAAACTTCACTCAGGCCCCAGCATCAGGTCTCCTCTCCTACCTCGAACTATGCCTATTTGCTCAGGCTTCCCTCCTAGCCATGTGTCGTGTGAAGACAATTCCTCATCTGTCACTAACCCTATCCCCCTCACTTGCTGAAGGACATTGCTCCAGCAAATTTCTCTTCTCTCTTCTGCATCAAGTTTTCCCTCTGGTTGAAGACCCTAATCAACATTCAAACATTTCATTTTCTCATATATTTAAAAACTTTCTTTACTATAATTACTCTCTAGCTAATCCTCTTCCTCTGATTCCCCTTAGAGTAAAGTCCTTCAAAGGAGCACCCATACCCTCTGTCTCCAGTTTCTCGCCTCAGCCCTCATATTCTTTCTTGACCTCACTCCAATCAGATTTCACCTACACTTCTCTGTAGGTGCTGCTCTTATCAAGGTGCCAAAGATCAGAAACTTTGGACTTGATCAGTCTTTCTTCCTTGAAAACACCTTTATTTTTAAAACTGGGCTTCCAAGACTCTCTGCTTATTTGGTTTTTCTCCTACTTCTCTGATCTCTTTGTTTCCCTTAATGTTTCTTATCTCTGGGTTTCAGGCCCCAGGCTGTCCCTGGATTGGGTATCTTTTCTATGTATTCTTACACCATTGGGAACCCCGTCCAATGCTATAGCTCTAATAACTTTGTACTTGCAGCCTGACTCTCTCCTGTAAACCCTATTATCAGGTATCTGTGACACTGATTTAAGCATGGACTGGATACCTAACAGTCACCCAGCGGTTGACAGATCTAAACTAAACTTGCTAACCCCACACCAGCACCAAAATTGTTCCTCCCACAGTCCTTCCCATCTCAGCAACTGGTAACTCTTAGTTCAGCTGAAAACCCCTAACATTTCCTTGACTTCTCTTTTCTTATACCTACATACTATCCATCCAGCAAATCCTGTTGATTCCACCTTCAAAATATAACCAGAATCTCACCACTTCTTGCTTCTACTGCTATGGTTCTAGTATGAACCACCATTATCTCTTACCTGGGTTGGTGCAGTAGCATCCTTGCTGCTCTTCCTTTTTCTGTCCTTGCTCTTTTTTAGATTCTGTTGAAACAGCAATAAAATTATCATATTCAAGTATGTCATATGGCACTCTCTGCTTAACATCTTCCAAAGTCTTTTTTGTCATCTCCCCTCCTTCTCTCCTCCTCTTCATTTATCCCATTGTAGCTTTACTGGTTTCCTAGCCTTTCCTTGAATATATCAGGCATGCTCCCATCTATGAAGCTTTGAACTTGCTAGTCTCCCTGCCTGGACTGTTCTTCTGAGTGCTTTCATTTCCCCCATGAACTAGGAAGCAAAATAACCATAGCTTATTCACTTCACTTTCTTCAGATCCTTACTCGGTAAAGTCTTCCTGGCCCAGTCCACCTGATGTTACATGCTCTACCCACACGACCCCACTTCATTCCTCTGCTAACCACTTATCATTATCCAACATACCATACATTTTACTTGCTTATCCTATTTATTGCCTGAATTCCCCAGCCTAGAATGTAAGCTCTATGAAGAAAGAGAGTTTTTGAAAGCAACTACAACTTAAATACCTAAAGTAAGGCCTGATACTTGGAAAGCTCAATAAACATTTCTTGAAAGATTAAATAAAACTTTTTGAAAATTACCTTCTTGATGCCCAAGCTTAGCATTATTTTTTATCTTGATTTTCCTCCTTGCCTGCTCTTTTCTTTCCCTTTTCCCAGTCTTTATGGTCATTCTACTAATTTTTATTTTCCAGGCCAAAGTTCCAAACCCCTGTCTCTTCTTTTTATCATTTTCTAATCCTATTCTCTAATCCACAGCATTACTTCTTTAACAGGTGGGTTTACTTACTGAATTTAGCGTTCTGTCACCATTTCTTGGAGTCATAGGAAAGTATTCAAGTTGATATGACCTTAGAGGTCATCTAGGTCCAGCCTTTCATAAGACACCAAAGCAAACTTCAGAGGAGTCAAGAAACTCTTCAAGGGTGCACACTTCATTCTTGGCTTCCAGCCCATTCCCTCCTACTGTAAGAGTCACCCCATCTTCCTTCTGACTTGCGGAAGTAAAATGAGCTTCTGCTAATCGCTTTCCTTCTATTTTTTATCTTCCCCTGGTTATATCATTTTTATATCTTCATAGATCTGCTTTTATCTCATTTTGCAAGAATATTTGTATAAAATTTAAAAGGACAATTTTCCTAGAATTTTTTTAAAACCCCTACAGACTCTACTAAAGTTTTCATTAGATTCTTTTAAGATGTATTATGTATAAATATGCAAAGGATGTGTTAGAATTTAAACTCCAGAACAAAAATGTTTCAGAAAACATGATTAAGATGTTAATAACACCACCCACCTCAAAAGGATGTTGCAAAGATACAGTAAGAAAACATACATCACCTGGCACAGGAAGCACCGAGGGAAAGGACACTAAGTTGTGGATTGTGAGCTCATGGTGTGAGGGCTGTGTGTACCCAAGTTCCTTTGTGGCCCTGTTGATCCTGTAAAATACTGAGACCCAATTTTCACCCTCAATATGAAAATGTGATGAATTGGTAATGGTCCAGTTAGTTATGGTAATTTATTCTTCTACTTCCTAGAGCATTTTAAAGTACACTTTTTGAATATTGATTTTTTTTTTTAAAGCATAACATCCCCAAAAGCCACGACTGCCAACAGCTATCACCATCCCCATTTTATCTCTTATGGAAACTGAAACCCAAAGGTTATTTGCCTCAGCTCAAACACAGCCAAGCAGTGGGAGAAATGGAACCAGAACTTTGAACAGGCAATGCTGAGTTAGCCCACCGAGTCAAACAGCTATGTACTAGCAAATAATTCAGAACGAAAAATTAACCATTTGTAAACCTATGGACAGATGAAGTCTACACCTCATGCTCTTGAATTGGGGTGGTCTCTGTGAGTGTTTGGCCAATAGAAGAGAGCAGAAGTGGAACTGGGTCAGATTCCAGTTCTAGGACCTAAGAAATTGACAATTTCCAACTCTTACCTCTTAAAACACAATCTCTGGGATCCCTGGATCACTGTTAAGAGCTCCTATCACCCTAAAGCTGCTCTCTTAGAGAGGTCATGTGTAGACACTTCATCAGCAGACCCAGGTGAGCCCAACTTTCAGCCAAAACTGCCATCGTGCCATCAGATGACTGCAGCCATCCTGACCTTCCTGTCCAGCCAACCCAGAAGCCCAAGATCACCTAAGGATCTAGGTTAAGAATCACCCAACTGAGACATCTGTGCCTGATTCCCAAGCAGCAAAACGTTGATATAACAAAATGCTTACTCTTCCTAGACAGATTTTAGAATGATTTATTTTATACCAATAGAAAAAGGGAACAGAATTTGATACCTGAAAGAGAAGTGCTACCACAACAATAACCTAAAACCATGATTTTGGAACCAGGAAGAAGACAGAAGCTGGAAAAACCTTGAAGACACTGTTCATGAAAGTGGAAGAGCCTGGAGGAAACTGTGGGTGACCACATAGTACAGCAATTGCTATTGGAGGCTGGAGAATATGTGACTCTGGTTTTGAAGTGGCAGCAATTTTGGCAACATTGTTACCTGTGGTAATCTAGGCAACAGAAAATATGCCTAATGAAGTGACAGAATTGGCAGGCTTTCAGTTTCTGGAAGGAGTGCCAAAAGAGCCAATGATTTAAATCAGATATGCATGATGTACTATTAATAGAGAAAGGTGAGCTAAAAAGTAAACTATTAAATCATTCTAATTGCATGAATAATGTTGATATAATTATTTTAAATATATAAATAATGTGTGTATTATTTTATTATATTATCACATAATTTCTAGGAAGGACTGATAAAGTGTCAACTGTGGCTGGATGTAATGGCCACAGTATCTTAGTTCTGTAGTCCCAGCACTCAGAAGGCAGAAGCAGGAGGATTGCCTGAATTTGAGGCCAGCCCAGACTATATAGTGAGGTCTGCATAGCGAGACCTTGTCTTAGAAAACAAAAAAAAAAAGAAAAAGAAAAAAGTCAGCTATAGTGAGCGAGATTTCAGAAATGCCAGACTAGAAACTACTCTGTGATTTCTATTCCCTCCATTTTTGAATGAGAATGCCTATTGCATTTAGCTTACCACTGTCTTAACAAATTTATTTCTCTAGTTCACAGGTTAAGATGACAACAGTCAGAATGAAACTAAAGAGTTACATTCATAACTGGACGTGATCTGAAAGCCAAGATTCTGGCTCTTGAGCCTGATCCTGATAGTGCCTGGGTACTGATGCTATGAGATGGGAATCTGGGAGCTCTTCAAAGAGAAGGAATGTATTCTTGCATGGAGAGGGGATTGTGACAAATTAAAAATAGCAGCAAAGTCTTTGACATCCTTTCGGTTACGAGATAGGGAATATGTCCCTTCCTCTCAACTCTAGATGGGCTCCATGACTTGCTCTGACCAAGAGAATATGGCAGAAGTGATACTGAGCTGGTTCTCGAACCTGACCAGTGTGTGGGGGGGTGGTGGCGAACCTATGGCACACGTGCTGCGGTGGGCTGTTTGTATCACTGAAAGTTTTGAAAGATTTACCTTTCACTGAGTCCTAGACCTTAATAAATGACAGCTTCCATTTAGGTTTTCTTGGACCAGTATCTTTAAAAGCCCTGAGTTTCCAACTCTCCTGATACCATCTTGCAAGCACTAAGTGTAGGTGTTCTAGTTGACAGTCCAGCCATCCCCATGCAGCACTAAATTTATGAATAAAGCCATCTTGGGATCTCCAGATCAGCTCTGGAGCTCACAGATGAGTATTACCAAGAGATCTCAGGAGACTCCACAGGAAACAGAGCACTTACCCCACCGAATCATATTGAACCATTGACCGAAAAATAGTAAAATGTTTTAAAATGACAATTTAAAATAGTAAAATGATGTTTTAAACCACTAAGTTTTAGGGTAATTTGTTACACAGAAAGAAAGAAACAGGACCCTAACTATACATATATATGAGTAAAAGGAGGTAGGCATATTTTTCACAATGGATTGTACTTTCTAAAGAGGTGATGAGGTGAATTTTTGTAAAGGAAATTACATTTCAAATGTGCTAAGGCTGCTTTCTATTTTGCTCATAAAGCATACAGAGAATAGTAACTATTCCACCTAGTTCATAGGAATATTGAGAGGCAAAGGAGATAATGTATGTGAAATGCATCTGCAAAGCTTTTCCTGTCATGCAAATGTAAGACATTATTATTACTTTTAAAGAAAGATTCAAGAGTGAAGTTTCTCTTTGCAATTCAAGTAATCACCTAGTTTCTGTTTTTACCAATTTTGTTCCCTTAGCTCATCACATGCCTTTCTTCTTTATACCAGGTATTTACAGGCATGTAAAGTTGCTATCCTGCAAATACAGACAGAATTCAGTACTGAATTTAGTGGTGCTTGCCAATAAATTGCCATGATACATTTTAGCACATGTTGCCGATGTGTGCTAACTCTGGTAAACAAGGCACAACTCAATCAAACATGCAACCCTTGGTGGAGGGAGGACACAGCTTGAGACACAAGCTCTGCCCCTGGGCCGTGGTTCTCCCCCGTCCTAGTACTTGATGAAAAACACAGTGTGCAGAAAGGAGAGAGATCGGGGAGTGTTACAATACTTTGTTCTGTGACAACGAATAAAGTGTTATAAAAGGCCCAGAAGTAGACCTGTGCATTACTTCTGTGAGGAAAGCTGAGACTGTGGGAAACTTGTCAGACTTCTGGTTCCTGAAGTAAATTTTAGTAAGTGCTGTTTCATGTTTTTGATGAAAAAGTTCTTTCTGCTTACAAAGTAAAAATATAGAGAGGTCTTCTTTTTTGAGACAGGGTTTCATTATGCTTCTAAGTTGCCCAGATGAGGCTCAAACTTGCTATTCTCCTGCCTCAGCTTCACAAAGTGCTGGGATCACAGATGTGTACCACCACAAACATCTTCTCTTGTATTCAATATCAAAAAGGAACCTTGAACCACCTAACCACACAAGCACACATGCATACACACACACACACTAGTGCAGGTAACACTAGCTGTGTCTGCTTTCACCCTCTAAGCCCTGGAACATACACAAAGAGTAGCCCATGGCTGAAGCTATGTCACAGCAACACGTCACAGCTGTCATCTACACATTGGCTTCACTTTGTGCCTCCTGGGAACTGGGCTCCTTTCTGCTGAGAGCTCAGAACTCCTTCCTCTGTCAGCACATTTGCCAAGCAGGTAGAAAGTGTGTGGTAAGGTACTGTTCAGATACTGGTCCGTCCTCCCGTTCAGCACATGAACTTTAGAGGGCTTCAGGGACATGGAACCTGAGAGAATCTACTACCCACTAGGGAGGAAGCCAAGCCCAGACAGGAGGAATGGGAGGGTGCAACTAAGACAAAGACCTTTACTGCAATTGTGCCTTCAATTCAGGGAAACCACTAAAAAGCAAATCAAGCAAACACATTTTAATACAAGGTTCCACAACATGGCTAGGATGAGACCCAGCATTCACTGCTGGGGGGTAAAAAGCAATACAAGTATTGATAGCTCACTGGGTTTCCTCACTAAAACCCTATTAAGTAGATTACCATCTTCATTTTACAAACAAGAAAATCAAGAAACAGAGACCGTAAGGAAGCACTCAGGGAGCATCCAGTTCCTTGGACTTAATGCCCAAGTCTGGCTCCAGAGCAATGTGCTTGACCACTGAATGATACCAGCTTCTGAGTGAGGAGGAGGGGCTCGTGATAGCTGTCATTTCCTCAAAAGATAGCATGGTAAAGGAAACCTGGGAGAACTCCCGTCTCAGCTTCTTAATACCTCCATAACCCCAGGCAACCAGTGGGCAACTCTGAACACTCATGGGGTCGGCGTGAGTTTTAATAATCTGTCAAGTGCCTGGCATTTAATATGCACTCGATAAATGAAAGATCAGTTACTAGCTACCAATTATCAACAAACACGAGAGGAAGGAATTATACCTATTTTATCTAGAAACTGAGGATTCAGGTTGGCTGGAATACCACAGTTGAGTCAAGATTTGTTCCTAGGGTTTTATAATTCCAAATCCTGGGCTGATTGCACAGCATTCATCTCGGCACACCAGCTTGTTTGCTATCAACCTCGGCCACAGGTGACTTTTTCACTAATCACTTAACATTTGTCAAGTATCTGTGCGCTGAAACTGCAATGCTGAGTTAACTCATTGCTTTTCAAATTCTGTTTTATGCTCTAATGTTTAGGCTAGGAAAATACTTATGTTTCCTCTCCTGGGGAAAATATTGAGCTTAGAAGTAGTAGTACTTCATAAAACTAATAAAGATGGCTTAGTTGAGAGAAAATGAATCTGAACTAAGAATCAGAACACTGGTTTTGGTTTTCCTTTGTTTTCACAATTCTCCACTGACTAACTGTGCACTTAATCATGTGCCTTAACCCGCAAAGACCTCTGTGGCCTCCTCATAAAGTGAGAGGTGAGCACTGAAAGTCCCTTGTTATTCTGATACGCTACTTCGTAGTACCTCAGTCACATGTACGCATGCACACAGCGCCTAACCTCCCCCAGAACACAGCTTCCTCCCACAATAGCTCCAACAGCATTGTTATTCCTTAAAGAGTTGCTTCAAAACTCAGACTCCAGGACCCCTGCAAGTCTGATTCAGTTGATCAGGATGAAGCTAGAGGGTCTGCATTTTGTGAACACTCTCCCACAGTTTTACAGGAGCTCAGTCAGGCTAGGAAATCACTACTTCAGCCTGCTCTTCAGGGTTAGCAGAGTCACCATTCTCTGAGACCACAAGGATGATCAAAGCCTGCGTTGGGGCTTTGTACAATGTACATTGTATATTCCTCTGTACAATGGAGCGAGTTCATGGATAAGGTAGTGCCATAATGCACCAAGTTTGACTTTCTTGACCACACATTGTTACTGGTGTATAGATAAGGAAAATACATTTGCAAATGATTTCCCTGTAGAAAAAGGCATACTGTCATCAAAGCATTAATTTTAAAACTGAATTAAAAGTTTAGCAGGTAACAGGAATCACATCCAAGTTGAGAGTCACCCAAAGTCAATAAAAAGTAGAGACAATAATGCCCCATGATATGATCAGTACATGAGAAACAAACCTGTATCCTAATAACCAAGCTTACTGATCTGGAGCATGACATGATTCCTCAACAGTTAATGAAATGGAATATGAAGAAGTAAATGTATTGGAGAGATTCCAAAGACAAACACAGTAGTACCCAGTAGGAAGAAAGGAGTTATAGCTATTGACCATTGTCCAATGCAGCTGAAGCCATACTGCAAAGGATACTACCAGCCAGAAGGTAATAGACCGTATTTTAAAGCATAATTTTCACCCAGACCATCTCAGTAAACAAATATTTACCAAAGAATCAATGATACTGTGTGTGTGTGTAAAGGGCTAAATGTTATGTAGGCACATGGACCATGTGAACCAGCAAGTAAATGCACTTAGGGCATTTGTTAATTTAGAGAGGTCTGATCCTGAGTGTTATCTTTAACATGAGGCTAATAATACTGTCTACAGAATATTTGACAATTATTTAATTACAATCTGCAGCCACAATGAATTCCTTGACAGAAAGAGACATGTGGTGAAAAGGGAGAAATGAATAAGAGCAATATAATCCTTAAAAACACCTGGAAACCCTTCTACATAAGCTCTAGAAATTATAAGATCTCGATCTCCTCATTTCAATAATTCAGCAGGTAGTGACTATTAAAAGAGAAAATGAAACAATGACCACGAAAACTAGTGATAAACTGGGTCTTACAGAAATGATTATCTACTTTGGTGTGCTGCCCAGAGAGTCATATGAAGACATAGGGACCAGACAGGGTTTCTATGTTCATGGAAGCTGAACTATAGCTCAACTCTCCTTGACCTCCCTTAGGGTACATTTTATTAAGTCTACTGTACTTGGTTTGGAAACCCTGGATATTGGGAAGAAAAGCTGGACTATCTCCTCATGCCAGAGCTTTTCTAAGCTGATATCCTTCCCAAAACATTATGTTTCTAGGCTAAAGGATAATTGACCAGCTTCTTTATCTCAATCACAATCCATTAAAATGTGATGCTGTTTTGGATTACAATTATCTCCTTTATTTTTTATTTTATTGGTGGCTAGGTATTGGTTGAAACCAGTCTGTTCTTCATGTTACATATCACCCTAAATCCAAAATAGTTAACCAGGTGGCTTCTTATAAAAATTCAATAAAAGGGAACAGAAGGGAAATCCATAGCACTGGAGCAGCCAAATAACCAAAGAGGCCCAACTAAGTCTTCTTTAAGACTTATTATCACATCAGAAGATTTCTGCACGCACTCCAAACCCCTGCTGATGGTGACAGAGGCAGGCAGGGAAAGGCTGTATTTCAGTTGGATATTTCTGTGGAAGTCGAAGCTTATCTCCTTTCCTCTATTAAATGATCCCTTTCTCCTCCATCATTCCTTTCTCTAAGCTTCAATGCTCTCTTCCTTTACACACTTCTCCCCTTCTCCCCAGCCCTACATAAGTTCAAGGTTGTTCACAGGCACAACTGCTAGTAGTACATTATAGCATAGCAGAAAAAGTACAAGATTGGTGACCAAGAAACCTGTGTTCTAGGTCTAATACTGCTATCTGGAGCAATCTTTTAAATTCTGTGATTTTATTACTATAATGCATTTAGACTGGATGATGCTAAAGATCTAAAATTCCATGGCAATATTTTCTATAATTTTAGCAATAATGACTAGCTCCTGAAAAAAAGCAAAGATCTCAGACCCATCATATGGTAAACACATAAAAACAAAATTATTTTTTCATGAACATAGATAATAAGAAAATGGTTGCTGCATGTTAATTCCATCATCTAACAAAGTAAAAGGTCAAGAGATTGTTTCATTCTTGGAATGATTAGAGAAATAAAGGATTGCATATGTTAATTAAAATTTCAGGCAAGCACTCCAATAATAAGTTTAAAAGGTCCAAAGAAACCTTAGTGTATAACAACAAGGAAAAGTGCAACAGCAATGGAGAGAGAAAGAGAGAGAGAGAGAGAGAGACAGAGGCAGAGAGAGACACAGAAACAGAGATAAAGACAGAGACAAAGAGACAAACATTAAAAAGTCAGCTATGAAAATAAATATAAATAGATTAAAATTCTTTACTAAAAAATCAGGATTCTCAATTGAGTTAAGAAAAAAATCAAGCTATGTACTGGATTAAAAATTATACATATAAATTAAAAGTTAAAAGATTGGCAATTGAATAAAAAGATTAATAACACAAAAGCACACAAAACACACTAGACAAAACAAAGAATGTTCCAGGGGTGGTGGGGCATGCCTGTAATCCCAGCACTCGGGAAGCTGAGGCTGGAGGATTACAAATTCAAGGCCAGCCTGGGGTGCAGAACAAGACTCTGTCTCAGAAAAACAGAACAGAAGTATGCAACTTTGCAGAGATTCCAAAATTTATACTTCAAATAAAAGTACATATAATAGGTAAGAACCATGATGTACCTAGAAACGAATATTAAGCTATATAAAGCACATAGTTCTTCAGTCAATATACTAGGAGAAATTAAAATATCAACAATTCAGACTTTCAGGGTTTTTATTCTTTGATAAACCAAGTAGCTCTAAAACACTGCAGATTTAACAAATAATTTTAAATTATATAATTCTTATAATTTAAAGTTTGTACACATCCATGAATACATACTTTTCAAACATCTCTGGAATAAATTTAGAAATTTATCATATATTAGGATAAAAATAAAATTTTTATAAAATTTCATAAAGGAAAAGTAGACAGCACACATCTGTAACAATGATGAAATACACTAGAAAATAGTATCAACAGCAAAAAACAGGGAAACTGTTCATTTGCAATAAAATTATCATAAATTATTTATAAAATACTTAGAACAGTACATATCAAATCTTACAAGATATAATTGTAACTATTCAGTGGAAAAGTAGATGAATGTGCTTTTTTATTTCAGCAGAAGTAACAAAAATAAAAGAATTAAACATAAGTAAATTTAAGATATTAAAAAATAAAAACACCTTTCCAAGACAGAAAGAAATAAAAACAAAAATAATGAAAGCAAGCCAGGCATAGTAGCAGATGTCAATAAACCCAGCACTCTGGAAGGCTGAGGCAGGAGGATTGCAAGTTTGATCCCAGCCTCTGGGCAACAGAGCAACTTAGCAAGACCCTGTTTCAAAATAAAAAGGATTGGGATGTAGTGCAGTGTGAAGGCCCTGTGTTTAATCTCCAGCACCACAAAATAATAATAATAATAATAATAATAATAATAATAATAATAGCACTTCTTCTGTCATATCTGGCAAGTCCAAAAAAAATTTAGAAAGAGAGTTTAGAACAACACATCTATGAAATGAAAAATCACACATAACTTTAGATATAACAGGCACTTAAAATTGTAAGACAATACCATACACTGTTAAATTTTAAATTTTCCTTTATTTTCTGAAAAAATATAAATGGTTAAAATAAACTCAATAAGAAGCAGTAAACCTGAATAGATCTTTGTCAAGAGAAAAGAAATGAAACAAGAATTAATTCCAATAAAGTTACTAAATCAAAACTACTTTGCCTGTGTTTTTTTTTTTCCTTTGGTAACAGAATTGAACTCAGGACCTTTCACTTGCCAGGCAGATGCGGTGCCACTGAGCTAAATCCCCTGCCCATATTTTGCCTGTCTTTTGTGAGCTTTTAGGGGATACTATGTACATCATATATACTGTTTCAGCACAGAAAACCATCGGAAAACTTATACATTCCTTTTAGCATTAACATGAATGTAATAATCTAATAAAGATAGAATAGGGAAAAATTACAAACCAATATAACTTGTGAGTATAGATGTAAATTACTAGAAAATTGACTATCTTAATTAAACAAGAACCATAAAAGGACCTGATATTTTACCCTACTTGCAAGCTGTTTCATGTGGCAAAAGAAACGAATCCTTTGGGTCAGAGACAAAGAATTTTGTTAATCACAGCACAAAAAACAGTATGAGGTACCTGCAGAGATGTGCCTGGAGAGCAGCCACGCTCACAGTGCCGGCTTCCAGCCAACTCCACATCATGCATTCTGTGGCCTGGCCACATCCAGCCACCAACTCCTAGCCCTCTCTGCATTTGGTTCTCCTCAGTCCAGGGCCACAGAGGTGCTAACCACCCAACCAACTGGTCATGTAGGAGGCTAGTGTCCCTGGAGAGAAGGTATAAACTCCAGAGAGTTGGTGACTCCAGGGAAAAATAATAGACCTGATGTAAACTGCAAAAACAGCATGGGATTTTATTCAGAGAGTGACCCCTGCACAGCAGGACAGAGTTGAAGAAGAAACAGTGCAGCAGTTCTGCCATATTGCCAGAGAGCGTTTAATCAGGCACTATTTTGGCAAAGAGTTGATTGTGTAGGACAGAGCCTAAGAACAACTACTCTACAGCTTCACTGCAGGATTTGGGGTGTTTCCCTACCACAGTGACTGGGTAAAAGACAGCCACAGGAGATAGAGAACAAGAGGCTGAGCGCTAGACATAGATCCCCTTAGAAATTCAAGCTCAGGCTAGAGGACCCTACACCCCCTAGTGGGAGGCCAGGCCCAGAGCATACGGCTTTTAGAGGTGGTTGGATCTAAAAGGTGATGGCATTGAGTCCACCAATCTGCCTGAGCCCCCACCTTGCTGCCTACATCCAATGGAGACCAGTGGTCTGATTGCTTTCACATTTACCAACATGTTGTTCATTTTAAGGTGGCATCATCATTGCTATCAACTGATTTCTCAGTATGCAATGCATGGGAACGTGCCTCAGTTTGAACTGTTGCCACAGTTTAGGGTTTCTGGTAGTGCATCCTCTTGGTAGGGGGAACAACACTTCACAACCTCACAAGTTATCAAGCAAGGCAGAGAGGACATGACTTGATGGATTCCAAGGCTGCAGGTACTCAAAGGAAACCACTGATTTGGAAAAACAGAGCAACTTTTTGGACCTTTTTTTTTCCTCTTTTGTTTCTTCTTTCCTTTCTTTTCTTTTCTTTTTGGTTTTTTGTTTTTAGAGTTTCTTCCTCCTTTTTCCTTTTTCTTTCTTTTCTGCTCCTTTCTTTCTCTCTTTTAACTTCCCCCCTTATTTTCCTTCTGTTTGCTATTTTTCTTTTTTATTGTTTATGCTTTTAGATTAGTTTTATCTAGTACTAAAATTTCTTTTACTCCTTAAAAGAATATTTTATTTCACTTTTCTCACTTCCTTCTCATCTTCCACTGCTTAATTTTTTAATTTATATTTTCATGCTTCTCCTCACACCTTCTGTCTTTATTAGTAGAATCATTAAGCTTTATGAATCTTTAGATAGTTAACTATCTGCTATTAGTATTAAATACTATTCTGTTGTTAGTAGAAGTAAATTGTTCTGTTTCATAGCTATTTACTATAGGTCAATATTTGGTTTACTTGGTATTTATACTGTAATCATAGATCTCTTTTCTCTAGTTAAGGGTAGTGTATTATTGGTTCTTGGGGTATGTCAACATCCAGTTTGTTTTGATGCTATAATTACTGCTCATTTTATTACTAGAACCAAGGTGGCATCGTCATTACAATCAGTTGGTTTCTCTGTGTGCCAATATCTGGATTGTCCAATATCTGGACATTAACAATACTGTAGGCCATTCCCAGAGCAGTAGGCTCTGAGACAAACACAGTGCAGCATCTCCCTCCCAAATAAACAGAGGTGGTGGGATTCTAAGACAGAGGTCTATAGTTAGTGATGTCTAGAGTGCATCACTGAAAAGCAGACACTAACCAAAGAGCTCTTCATACTAGCAGCAAAGTCTTCCACTCTAATCAACCCCCAAGCCTCAGCACAGAAAACAAACAAAAATAGAAACAGGAGAAGATAAGGCAACAAAATGCCTCCAAAAACTTCCAAATTTATCAAAGCTGATCCAGGAGGAACTGAGGGGGAGGAAATCAAAAGCCACACAGATGAATGATTTGAAAAGATAACAGATGAAATTAAAAATAGATCAATAAGGTGCTTGGAAAGTTCGAAGAAGACATAACTCAACAGTTAATGATGCTAATAAATGAAATGACCAGCAAGTCTACAGAAGATACTGACAAATAGCTAACTCAGTGAAACAAAGTGATGCAAACCATGAATGTCCAGAATAGAAAAGAATTAGAGTCTATGAAAAGGTACCAAAGAGAAATTCAAGAGATTAAAAATTCTATTGAAATTATGGGCAGCAAAAGCAACCAGTGTGATGGCAGAGTGTCAAACTAGAGTACAGGACTGGTGTCTGTGAACAATTCAAGAGAGATACCTTAAAAACAACAGGAGAACATGAACCCAATGAGAAAGAAATTAGAAAATCAATACCATTCACTGTAGCATCAAGAAAAATTAAATATTTAGGAATTAATCCAAGCAAGGAAAAGACCTCTACAGCGAAAGCTACAATACTCTGAAAAGGGAGATTGAAGAGGACATCAATCCCTTGTTATTTCTTGTTCTTGGATAGGCAGAATGAATATTATCAAAATGGCCATACTTCCAAAACAGATATATTTAACACAGTCCCAATCAAAATACCAACAGCATTCCTCAGACATCTAAAAGAAGCAATCCTAAAAATCATGTGAACTCAAAGGAGATCCAAAATAGCAAAAGGAATCCTGAGTAACAAGAGCAAAGCAGAAGGTATCACAGTCCCAGATTTTAAGTTATGTTACAAAGTTACAGTGATTAAAAAAAAAAAGCATGATACCGGCACAAAACCAGACATATGGATCAATGGAACAGCATAGAGAAACAAACAACTCCAGGCACATTCAACTATTTGATCTTTGACAAAGAGGCCAAAACACTGGAAGAAAAGACAGCCTCTTTAATAAATGGTGCTGGGAAAACTGGCTATCCATGTGCAAAAGATTTAGTTTAGACCCAAATCTCTCACCATGTACTTAACTAAAATGAAGAAGATCAAAGATCTAAATGTTAAAACAGAGACATTCAATCTTCTGGAAGATAAAATAGGTAAAACTCTAGAAGACACAGGTATCATCAAGGACATTCTGAATAGAACCCCAAAGTACAAGAAATAGTACCAGGAACCAACAAATGGGATCATAACAAATTAAAAAGCTTCTGAACACCAAAGGAAACAACCAACAGAGTGAAGATACAACACACAGAATGGGAAAAAATTTTCCCAGCTATTCCTCAGACAGAGGACTAATATTTAGAATATATAAAGAACTCAAAAAAGTTAGACCCCCCTCCAAAAAATAAAAGACTAAATCAAAAATAAACAACAGAAATGAATAGACACTTCTCAGAAGAAGTACAAATGGTCAATAAATCCATGAAAAATGTTTAGTATCACTGGATTTTAGAAAAATTAAAATCAAAACAACATTGAGATGGTATCTTATTGCAGAAAGAATGGCTATCATCAAGAAATCAAGTAACAAATGCTTGCAAGACTTTGGGGGAAAAGGAACCCTTCTATCTTGTTGGTGGGAATGTAAACTAGTACAACCATTATGGAGTCTGGTATGGAGATTCCTCAAAAATCTAAAACTAGAAATTCTATTTGACTTAGCTATTTTCCTTCCAGGTATCTTCCAGAAAGAGTTAAAGACATCATATTACAGTGATACATGCATATTCATGCTTATAGAAGTATAATTAATAATAGCTAAAATCCCAGCACCCAGGAGGCTCCTGGGCCATCATTCCACCACACCCAGGGCAGAGGAGGTAAGCCAATCCCAGTGCCCAAGAGGAGGTCCCCTGGCTGCCATTCCACCACTTCCAGGGCAGAGGTGAGCCGCACAGGCACCAGCAGCACCTACCACCCCATGGAAATCAGAAGACACATAAACAAGCCTCAAAAACAGACTTCTGGATCACCTACAGCAACCATAAAGGGAAATGCGATGGAACAATCTGATACTCAACCACCTGGACTCCCTGAACTGGCAACAAAAGAGGATCCGGGAAAAAATGAAATCACAAATAATTTCTCACATAACAGCAGAGATTGTGCCCATAGTGCAAGACATGATTAATAAATCTAGAGAGGACACAGATAAAAAAATAGAGGAGCTGAGGAACATGATGGAATCTCAACATAGAAAACAAATGGAATTCATAAAACAGATACAAACAGATTTCCAGGAGATTAAAAACTCCATTGAAAGTTTACGCAGCAGAATGAGCCAATGTGAGGATAGAATCTCAGATATAGAAGATAAGATTGCAATTTGTGACCAGGAAAAGAAAAATTGCTTCAAAATTGTAAGGGACCACGAGAAATCAATCCAGCAGCTGCTAGACGATGCAAAGAAGAATAACATAAGACTGATTGGAGTCAATGAAGAAACATGAGAGAATGCAGATGAAATAAAAAAGCTGTTCGCAGAAGTGATGGCAGAAAACTTCCCAAGGAGGGGAAAAGAACCTGACATACAGATAAGTGAAGCATATAGGACTCCAATTACCCTTGATCAAAAAAAGTCTACACATAGGCATATAATTGTTAGGATTCCAGAAACCCAACAGAAGAACAAAATTCTACAAGCAGTAAGAGAAAAGAAACAAATCACATACAAAGGAAAACCCATCAGAATCACAGCAGACTTCTCAACGCAAACCCTGAAGGCAAGAAGAGCTTGGAGTGATGGATTTCAAGCCCTAAAGGAAAATAGCCTCCAACCCAGATTGATGTACCCTGCAAAACTATCTTTCAAAATTGATGGAGAAATAAGATACTTTCCTAATAAAGAGCACCTTAGGAACTTCATGAATACCAAACCAGCACTCCAAAAAATTTTAGACAATATCCTAGGAAAAGACAATGAGGATCACAACCCCAGGAAACCCAGCAGAATGAATTCATTGGGCATGACAAATTAAACACAAAGGGGGAGAACCCAACAAAAAGAAAAAGTCATGATAAGGCTTTTAAAACTTTTAACTTCATCTCCCTACTGAGTGTACAACTCAATCTTGTTATTGTACTGACTAGTATTTTTCTGATTCTAGTGTTGCACACCTTTCCTTGTGCTGTACTGGCTATTTATCATCTTCTTGTGATTATTTTTTAATTGGGTTGTCTATTAATGAGCTGTAATAGTTCTTTATATATTCAGGTCATAGGTTATATGCATTGTAAATATGGTCTGTTTAAGGACTACTTTTCATTTTAACAATGTCACTTAAAGTTCTAAATTTTGATGGAATCTCATTTACCGATGTTTTTCTTTTATACATCATGTTTCTTATATCCTAGGAAGTTCTTGCCTATCCTAAATTCATAAACGTTTTCCCTTATAATTTCTTCTTAAACTTTTATAGTTTTAGTCTTTCATATTTAGGTTCGTAGATCCTTTCAAGTTAATTTATGTATGGAAATAAAGGGTTGAGGTTAATTTTTTATATAAAGATACCAGGTATTCTAGTGCCATTTGCTGAAAACACTCTTTTCCTCTGCTCTTGAACTGAGTTTAGCTTCTATAAAATGTTAATGTTAAATAATCTTTTAAAACTCAGTGGACCATATATGTGTGGTTCTATTTCTAGGTTCTCTGTTTTATTCCAATGATCTATATGTCTTTCCTTACACCAACACTGCCTTGATTACTGTAGCTTTAGAAGAAGTCTTAAAATTAGGTACTAAACGTCTTCCAACACTGTTTTTCTTCTTTTTCTTTTTACCTTTCTAGGTCCTTTGTACTTCTACATAACTTTTAAATTTCAATATCCAATTCTTCATTTATAGCAAGCTTGTCAATCCTATCCTAATTGTGTCATTTTATTGCCAGACTATTTTGGTTTGGGCCTATGTTTCAAAGTTTAATGGACAGATGGGGAGTAAGCATATCTGCCCTTGTTCCCCACCTTAGGGAGAAAGCATTGTATCTTCTCCATTCATATAAGGTGTTTTTGCTGGAAGTATGGAGTACATGGCTTTGATCCGTTGGGAAGGTTCTGTTCTACTTCTAGTCTCTTGATAGCTTTTACATGAACAGCTGTAGAATTTAGTCCAATGGTTTTTCTCCAACTAGTGACAGGATCATATGGCTTTTTCCTTTCCTCTGTTAAAATGATGAGTTTTGGGGCTGGATCTTCCAATGCTGAACCAACACTGCCATCCCTATAATAAAACCACTTTCTACATACAAATAATAATAATAGCTAAATATGGGAAACAGTCTTTCTGCCCATCAAGAGATGAATAAAGAAAATATAGTATTTATAAACAAAGGTGTACTACTCTCCCATAAAAAAGGATAAATGAGTCATTTGTAGGAAAATGGATGAATCTTGAGACCATAATGTTAAGTGAAATAAATCAGACACATAAGCTTAAATATGGCATGATTTCTCTTATATGAGAGAATTAAAATATAAATAAAAAGCAGAATAAAGAAGGAAGTAGGGAGATCGTTTTCAAGTGGGAAGGGGATGAAGAGATGGAGAGAGGGAGGGGAGAGAAAAAGAATGAAGAAAAGAATTGAGATCGGCCATGTGCAGGTGCAGACTCCCCGCAATGAATTTAGTCATTACGTAATGCAAGCATGCACTAATAAAAATAAAAATTAAAAGATGGTACATAAATAACATGTTTAAAACAGCATAAGCATTGCTGTGATGTCAGATCCCCTGGCTCCACCCTGTCCTCAGGGGAGTGCCGTGGTTTGGGTCTGAGGTAGACCTGGGCACCCACAGTGGGCTGCACTATAGGAGAGGAGTCCTGAGCCTGGCCAACTCAAATCTTTAAAGATGGACAATAAACATCTTCCCCTTGCCCAAAGTGAAACATTAGCTGTATTACAACTGAATAGTAAGAATCCCTGTCAATGGCTTCGGGAGGTGACTGTCTGTGCTGGAGGCTGTAAGAAAAGCAGTCATTTGTTCTTGACAGGAGCACCTCTCTCCATGGACAAAGAGTCCATAAAGAGCAGTCATCTGCCCCACTCATAAGAAACACAGACATGTGGTTGATACCTAGAGAGTTGTTTCCAAAACTTTACTGGGCATTATTCTAAAAATGCAAGGATGGTTGAATGTTTGAAAATATAAATAAGATAAAAATATATAATAAAACTCAACATCTTGTCCTCATTATTTAAAAAAAAAAATTTTGACAAGTTAGGTTTGATGGTACATGCCTGTAACCCCAGCACTCTGAGACTCTGCCTCAAAATTAAAATAAAATAAAACATTGTACAAGTCGAAATATTACTTCTTCGAATGTCTAAACCTATCTACATATCTATCCTAAAGCAAAAAAACTATCATATTTTACTCTGCAATCCTTCAGGCATTCACATTATAATCAGAAAAAGATGTTTGCTATTATTGTTATTATTTAACATTATTTTGGGAGTTCTAGTCAATGAAATGTGAAATGTAAATGTTGTAAACAATGAAATTCATTGTTTTAAGTGACAGTAAGACATAGATAACTCAGAAAGATCAAAGGGAAACCTTTAAAACAATGATTTCAATAAAGAAGCCACAAATAAACACTTAAAAAATGCCTATATGTCACCAATAATTAGTTACTTTAAATAATGCTAAGTCATAATAAATATTTACAGAAGAATCCATTACCAATAGTATCAAAGAATATAAAGTAATAGAAGGAACAAACCAGACAAAATCCAGTCCATGGACATAAATTCAACACCTTACTGAGATACTCATTTAAGTAAATATTTTTAAAAATCATGTTTCTAGATAGAGAAAGTAATTTTGTAAAGATCTAAAATATTTCCAGTTTTAGTTTAATTGAATGTAATGACATTCTAATTAAATTTTCAGTAAGATTTTAGGGCAGATACATGATAAAAATAATTTTGAATACTTTTGAATACATACGTAAGAATGTCACATGACAATAAAAACAAGTTTCTAAAAATAAGACTAATGGGGGGGGGACCTTGTTCTTCCAAATATTAAAGTGTACCATAAAGCTAGAGTAACATGCAAATAGGCTGTGGCTACAGAAAGTCAATAGGCAGCACAATGTGGAAAAACAGAGACCCTAAATCATAAATCAATGTATCAGAAATCAGTGGAGAAAGAATGATATGGAGTTGGCTGATTTTTAAAAAAACAAATGAAAAACTTAAAATGCCTCTGTTACATCAAATAATTTCTAGATGCTAAAATGTATACTTTTAAAATAAAACCATAGGAATCTAGAGTAAAATATAGGCGAAAATCTATTGGATGGGAATGGACCTTCTAAGCACAAAGCCAAGATGGAATAAGTGATGAAGGAAAATAAGAACAGATCTTATCACATACAAATAGAAGTTTTCTGTACAACCAGAAAGTCACCATAAATGGTATCAAAAGACATTAAGTATCTAAAATAAAATATTGTCAAAGATATGACAGACATATTCAATAATGAGCAAAAGCGTCAGGTAGAGCTTACAAGCTTAAGCCAACACTGACATACAGAAAAGTAGATGTGTTGTTTCTGATGTGGAATAGACAAAGGTAAGGAGCAAATCCCAGCCCCATCACTTGCTAAGCGCTTTCTTCATGCCTCAGCTTTGTCATGTACAAAATAGTAATAATAATAACTGTTTCACAGGGGAAAGGGGAAGGTCTATGAAAAACTAAATGCTAAATATGTAAATGTTAACTATTGTTAATATTCCTCAAGGTACAGGAAGGTAGTTAACTACACTTCTTATGATTCAGTAGACCCTACCATCTGTGTTAGCAACAAATTCAGAGACAAGCAGAGAAATCCTAATGATGAGCACCTATAGGTCGCCATAAAGACCAAGCCTTTCACTTTTCCCTCAGAGTTCCACTGGACCATGTCACAAGGCAGGCCTCCCTCTGAGGCTCAATGAGGGACTTTTTTGACAAAAATGAGGGAGTTTTTTGACAAAGAAGCTGCTGGGTACCAGGAACCAACTAACAGCTCCAAAGAGATGAGCCACAAAGCCTTGGGACTTCACAGGGTTGTTGTGGAGAAGGACTGAGTCAACTTCTTTTCCTATCTCGGCAGCCTGAGGGGTCGCTCCATCTTGGGGGTGGGTGGCAGGTGACTGACACAAGTGCTTGGCCTATATGACTCCTCCCAGGTCCGTAAAGGGGAGACCCTCTGCTACCACGGGAACATGACTTATAGGTATTTCCCACCCCACCCTATCCCCTTACCTGGAAATAATTTCATATGAAGAGTGTGCAACCAAATAATTTACAGTCACTCAGAATTATGAGATTTTTTTTTGAAAGAATGTTTCTGGACATTAGAAAAACTTTCACAGTTTAATGTGGACAAGTGAGAGCACTAGAGCAATGTTGCACATTCATATTTGCTGTAGGAAATTCCAGAAGAAATACACTAAAATTTTAAATGTGGATTACCTTTCAATAGCAGACTAGGGATGATTTAGAGTTTTTGTTTTGTTCCTTTGATCTTTATTGTCAAAACAAGAGACACAAACATAACAAAAGACACAACACTGCCATTAGACTCCAGGGGTTCTCTATGGAAAGGTCAACCTGCTCTGTAGACAAGATGCTGCCCAAAACAAAAAGCAGCAAGTATTTGAGATAGGCTTCCAGAAAATGAGTGGACCGTGTGAGGCATGGAGCTTCCCTACCTCCTTTCCTCACTAATGTAAGTGTTGTAGAAAACTATAAGACTCCTGTGGGAAAAAATACTTTCATATAGAAAAAACATCAATTCTTTCACCTCCTTCTGGGTAATTGATTCCTTATAGTTTACTGATTTTTTTTTTTTTTTTTTTGGTACTGGGGATCAAACTCAGGACCTTGCGCTTGTGAGGCAGGTGGTGGCAACACTGAGCTAAATCCCCGGCCTACTTTACTGAATTTTTAAAAAATTTTATCACTTTAATATTTGGAAATAAAGAGAGAAATATGGCTGCTTACTGGCTTCTTAAGACAATCAAACCCCTCAAACAAACAGGGTCCTTGTTTAAAAAAGATTTAAAGTATATGGTGTACTTCTTGGCACTGGCGTTTTAAAAATGGGTCAGGAAGGAGAGACTTCTCCCTTTGTTTCTATATGCACATGTGTATATTTTTACAACCAAGCATAATTTTTGAAATTAAAATATAAGCTCTTAAAATTTGCACTTTAAAAAATATTTAGAATATAAACTTCTACATCAAGAAACCGAAGAAAAAAGCAAAGTCAAATATACACATGTGTAAACTTCAAAGTTTATGGTTGAATTTAGGTACACTACAATCCACCTAGAAGCCAAGCATTTACATCAGGGCTCTGTTTCTGTGAGGTTCAAGGGCACCAAAAGGGCATTATTCAAAAGCTAAACCACATTTTTATGGAGTTAGGAGCATAAACTGAAAGAATTAATTTGAGAAGGAGAAGGTGATATTTTTCAATGGTTGTTTCGTTTTGCTTTTGCTGAGTTCCAATTCTGTCACAAAAAGGAAAACTGTAAAGCTTGTTTTGAAAATAGGTGATGCTTGATTGTATATAGGGCTATCCACCAACATGCAGAGTGGGTCAAAAATATGTTTCCAACATAAATATCTAAATGTCTGGTTATTGATGGTCCCTCAGGCCCTCCAGGAGATGGGTCATTCATTAAAAGCACATGACCATTTGTACATATATGTTTTCTAACCCCAAACGTGAAGAGTATGAAAGGCAAAAGCATAACTGACCTGTTGAAAATAAAAAGAAATAAGGAGAAAGGAGAGGTACATCTAAGAGGTGGCTGCTGAGTGGTGAAATCACAAGCAATGACCAGAAAGGACAAGCCACTGCCTACCGCAGCTAGGTCACACTGCCGGCACAGGACTGAGCTGCTACACTAAAGCTTAATTAGCATCACACCATGATCTATTTACATCCCAAGAATCTGGAGGGCTTTGTAGGCATTCCTCTTCATATCACCCCCTGAAAAGCCAGTCAAAGTAAGTGTTATCTTTCCTACCCCGGCTGGGCAACCAAGCCACAGATCTTCATGTCCCAAGGTGAGCCAAGAAGGTAAAGAATGGAGGACTCTATGTTTTGT
Source organism: Heterocephalus glaber (assembly GCF_053883595.1). Classification (NCBI taxonomy): domain Eukaryota; kingdom Metazoa; phylum Chordata; class Mammalia; order Rodentia; family Bathyergidae; genus Heterocephalus; species Heterocephalus glaber. The sequence goes on along the minus strand of NW_028258296.1, from coordinate 22,703,739 downwards.
TGCTCAAAGGAAGACAGGCCAGTATGCTTGAGGGTTGAACTTTACCTCCCAATTCCAAAGGAACGTTTCAATGATTAGGTAGAGCATGTCATCAGTAGGTACAGTAAGCAAATGGCTACACCTGTGAGATGAGGGGCTCAGGAAAATCCCATTACAGGGCCTGGAGTGTTGGTTTCCTTGACCACTAGATGCCTGAAATTCTACTAACAAGAGAGTCTTTTCTTTAATCAGGGAATTGCAATTTCAAATAACTCCTATAAAGTCTGAACACTTCTAGGGGCATATTACATTTAGCCACTTTCAGACAATAGCGTTCCAATATTAATTAACTTATTAAGTTTGTGTCTATATTGTTAGCTGAGTCTCGATGGAACGACACCCCCAGGTCAAATATGTATGATAGAAGGAGTATAAGGCGATGTTCTAACACTTCGAGTCTTTTTCAGGAAGAAGCTACATTTTAACTAATTAACCAGAGAAATAGGGCCAGGCCATCTCTGAAAGAAACAGTAATACAATAATAAAAGACAGTATTCGGGCCGGGGATTTAGCTCAGTGGTTTCGCCGCCTGCTGCGCAGGTGCAAGGACCCGAGTTTGATCCCTGGTACCAAAAAAAAAAAGACAGTCCTCATTCAAGCCCTGCCACTCTTCGGGCAAGTCTCTGTTCCGGGAGAGCAATTACATATATCTTGGTTTGCATTCCCCTAGGGGCAAGTTTGAGGTAAAACAGGAAGTAAGTTTGGGCAGCAATCCCAGGGAACACAGAGAGAGGGAGAGACGTGTGATGGGAAAAAGAGGGAAAGTCCATCAAAGTGGATGTAGTGAGCAGGTTATCACTGTGAGCCCTCCGGGAGACAGGGATGCAGCTCAGATGGTCCCACTGACGGGAGAGGAAGTTGAAGAATTTTTCCAGGAAGCGCTATCTCTCAAATGGTGAACTCACCCCTAGGCTGAAGATCCCTGAGCACTTCTACCTTAGCCCATTACTGGGCTGAGAATCGCCCCACAGGTAACCCCTAAGACAGAGACACACAGCTGTCATGCCAGCCAGCCTGCGGGGGACCTCCCGGGAAGGCAAGATGGGGCCGCCAGTACCCACCACACAGATAGCTGCTTCGTACAGCTGATGAGTTCCGCAGTCATAGAGTAACGTGAATAAAGTGTTTAGCATAATTTCAAGCACATAATGAAGAGCCAATAAGTGGTAATCACTGTAACTGTGATTGGTGCTATTGTTACATTTTTCAAGATCAAGATGGAACTTGGTTTTCCTGTCATGGTGGAGGACTCACAGAGGTAGGGGACTTAGCCAGAAGGCCCCAGACAGGTCTGTGAAGCCTTAGGAATGAAGGAGAGTCAAGAAAAAAACAAGTGTGAAGGTGTCGCAGGCAAACTTCACGTCCTTCAGGCCAGTGGGAGGTCCTGTGGTGCTGGTGGGTTAGCTGGCCCAGGTCTCTAGAGAGAGCCAGAGAGGAGAAAGGTAGCTCTGTGTCCCCCTCACCAGCCTCCCGCAATCTGAGCCTAGCCTTCAGCAGAACTCCCAGGCTTTCTCAGAGGTGACCTATCGGACTGAAAAAAGAAGCTGCGATCAATAGTTCCGGTTAACCTAGGCTCCTTTGCAGCTTCTCTGAAGTTTTGCTTCCACTACAGGCCCCATTCACCCTTCATGAATCCCTACAAATTTAACTCCCAGGGAAAACTGATGCATCTGCTTGGCAGCTGGGCCTGTCAGTCCAGAGTTTACAGGTGACTGTCCCGGGCTGAGGTGGAACATAATGGAGTGAGGTAAACTCCTGGCGGCAGGCAGAGGCCCACACCAGCCAAGCACGTCACATTTCCCTTTGTGCGGCATTGCTTTACCACCCTCCTATATAGAACACGGCTTACAAAAGGAGATTGTTTTGTTTGGCAGGTGGGAAATCATTTCAACTGTGCTATTTTTCTGTTTACTAAAGTAAATATAAAGATGCTTTTATTTTCCACAAAGAATTGTTATCGCTATTTGAATCTATGTTGTTTCAAAAACAAACACCTTACTTTTAGTATCAGAGGCAGAACATTCTGTTGCTCAGAGAAGTGATATTCTTTGGTGGACTGGTGGGAAACCTGAAGAATACTGAAAGGATAAGGCAATTTCCAGAATAAACAACATGAAATCTTTGTCTTCAGACCCATAATGATGATGATTACTTCCTAAGGTAAGATGGGCATTTAAAAGCCAGACACAAAGGATTGGTCTGAATGCATCCAGGGTGGCCCAGCTCCTCACTAAGCCCTGGCTGATCTCAGAAGACTGTCCATCTCTTTCTCTGCCTACCTGAGTTCCATCTTCCCTGTGTGCCCCTTCTGCTGATGGCCACATTCTATGGAAATCTCACACTCCTCTCGCGAGAAGATCCTCATTGGGATCTGGGCCAGATCTCACATTAACCAAGCTTCATGTGAAAATAAATGCATTCACTTATGGTTTCCTTTCACCACCTCACCATTTGAGTACAGACACCTGTAGGGAGCTTTACCTACCAACTGTCTGTGTCACTGCCTCGCAAAATCTCTCTAGGATTCCTTCTCACCTAACTTCATTTTATCTTTAAATTTGTAAAGCTAAGACTAAGATATAATAAAACATATCAGTAAATATGCCTTTATCGTTACTTCCTGCAGGCTCCTTTTTGTGTTTGAGTCAACATCATCATTATTCTCCTCAAAACAAATAACATTTAATGCATGCTCCTAAGTATTATCCTGTGTTTTTCTCAAAATATAATGAGAGCGGGCCGGGGATTTAGCTCAGTGGGTCTGGTGCCTGCCTCAAAAGCGCAAGGTTCCAAGTTCGATCCCCGGTACAAAAAAAAAAAATATATATATATATATATATATATATATAGTGAGAGAGATAACATTATCCCTATCCTATAAAGGATGACTGTGGAACTTCGGAAGTTTGGATCATATCTGAACAACTGTACAGCTTAGTTAAGAGCAGCTCTGTAATATTAACCCCAGACTCTGCCTCCGGAAGTCTGTGCTCTGAATCACAACATACTTCCCTTTGCCCCATCTTATCAGACTGGGGAGTCCTGTGGGACCTTCTAGGAAGGCACCATATGCAGATTTTATACTAATAAAGGCAATAATCATGATATCTTTCATGTGCACGCCTATGAAGCCCCTTCCATATGCATTCTCTTGCTGAATTTGAATGACAACAATCATGATAGTGATCAGTCAGGCAAAACTGCCTTCTCTGCTTAAAAAAAGAAAACTTGAAATTCAGCATTCCCTATCCTCAAGAACAACCAATAAACTCCATCTACTTAGCTTCCCTCTTTTCCTTTTCCCCCTCTCCCTTCAGGGTACATGTTTCTACCACACATTGTGTCCACCTCTTTTCCTTATTTTGCCTCAATAGAAACTGAATGTTTTTTCCACTAAGAAAGGCATTCCCCTGATGGGAGTTAGGCACATGTATCAATGGAGGAATAAATGTCCCATGGTTGAAACCTAGTTATAACCTTCTCATCTGCAGAATGTATAACTCAGCAGTAAAAATTTTCTCTCTGCAGAAAACTGGGGCATAATCAAGGCTTTCAATGAAGGGCAGAAAAGGGAAATCACAGAAAATCAATTCCTCATTTTTTGGGTATGGAATGGAGATAAAGGAAATGTTCTCTCAACTATTTTGTGGGGTGAGAGATATGATAATTTTTTTCCTCTCCAAGCCCAGGATTTTTCCTCAGTTTGTGGTGTGACCTTGCCATCTAGCTCCAGGTTCTAATCTGGTTCCCCCTGAGTAACTGTAAGGATGGAGTCATACGTTGAAAGAGAGCTCAGTGTGAATGCTGAATGGTTGAATTACCATAACCAAACTCCTGCACTCATTAGCAGCATCATTTTAGTGACTTCTTCAACAAACTTTCAAAATCCATTTCCTGAGCTGTAAAATGAAAATATCAATCTACCTCAAAGATTGTTGTACTGGTTAAATAAGAATGCAAAACACTTAAAGTATTTGATAAACTGTCCTTAGCAAATAGAGCTCCCTATATATACAACATCTTTTTTTTTAATCATTTTAAGGTCCTGTTTTGTACAAGATATTTAAGAGTTCTGCAATCTAAAGACTACAAGCATCAATATAGATGGTTAGTTATAGTAGTAAAAGTAAATAATACTCTGCGGCACAATAAAAGTCCTTCAAATCTCAGTGACTTAGCACAATGCAGTTTTGTTTCTCATTAATGCCAATCCCAAGGTGGGTATTTCTGGTCAGACATTATTAGGGTTTTGAATGTGTCCCTTAAAATTCATGTGTTGAAACTTGATAGCCAAGGTAATAATATTAAGAGGTAAGACCTTAAAGAAGTGATCAAGTCACATGAGTAGAGCCTCATGGATGGAATTAGGGTCCTTAGAAAAGGGCTTGAGATACTGGAGTCTCTTCATCTCCTTCACTGTGGGAGGATCCACTGACAGGCACCACCTTAGAAGCAGATGGCTGCCCTCACCAGACAATGAACCTGTGGGTGCCTTGATCTTGAACTCTTGGCCTCCTGACTGTGAGAAACAAATTTCTTTCTTTATAAATTAACTGGCCCCTGGTATTTAGTTGTAGCAGCACAAAAAGACATACACACTCCTGGGTAGCTCATCTACAAGTAATGACACAGGCATCAGCCTTCTACTACCAACAGGCTTCCTCCATCTTCCTGTGTCGTGCCATCATTAACTTCTAGCCATTCAGAAGAGGACAGAGCAACAGAAGTTGCTGTGAAATGTTTTATGGCCCTCAGTTTCTGGACCCAGTACAACACAGAGGCTTGTGAAATGCTGCTTAGCTGTGTGCCTGAGAGGAGAACCAGCTATGGGTAACATCACAGAAGGAACAGGCAGGGGCATCATTTTACTTTTAATTTTGAAACAAATAGTGCCTATTTTTGGAGCCACGAGCCGAAGAAGAGCTTATAATGATTACTGGAAATTAAAACCATTTAAACAGAAAACAAGATGGAGGTGACATGAGGCAAACTGCTGAAGAGAACAGAAGTTTGATTTTGATGTTCCCTTCACTTCTCTCTCCTCTGATTCCCCTTTTTAATCAGCGCCTTTCTCTCCCTTCTAGCCTCCCAGACCCCCAGCATAAGGCCCCCAAGCAAGGCCCCCCTTACAAAACTGCTTCACATTTCAGACAATGATGTCCATTAAAAGAGGAATTATTTCCTCAGAGCCATATTGTCTGATAGATGACAGCTAATTAATCTGATAAAGTAATTCATGCAGCTCAAATAATGGTTATTGTGGGAATTGTGTTACTAGGCCCAAGTAACCTGTATTTTTAATAGGTTCCTTCCAGAGACGATGCCTTAACCTAAATAAATTGCTACTATGGTAAGAATTCCTCCAATGGTGAGAATCATTGTCTTCTTGGCCTGCTCAGAGGACCTATGTATGGTAGGGGCAGTTCTGATAGAGAGGTTCAACACCTTGACTTTGTTCCCTTTTACCAAACATTTGTTTTAATTGGGGCAATGAATTACGTATCTGTAAAACATATTGATATTAAGGTGAATCATTTAATCAGAAAGGATTCATAGAAAAGCACTACACATTTAAAAAGATTTTTCATATAGCTACTTAAGTTTCCTGCCACCATCCTAAATATGGAAATCCAGTTCATATGAAGAGACTCCATAGGGGTCATTATAATCATGTTAATTGTGTAAGTGAATTAATATCTCTCACTGTTATTTGGGAAGAATCCTATTTGGTCCAATTCTTCATGAAGGCAGGCTGTTGTGGGTTTTGGTTTTGAATATGTGTAAAAGGCAGGTTTTTGTGGTAAATGTCAAAGAAATAACCCAGATCTCCTTTTAGAATAAAGTTTGGTTAAGAGTTGGCTCATAAAGGAGAAATTTTTGGCTCCTATGTCCTGGAGGCAAAGAATGGATCTGCTCATTCTGATTTCATAAGCCTGGATAGACCCGTATGGGTTCTCTGTAGTATAAGGGTCACCCTCGGGAGAATCTGCTTCCTTAAGAAATCAAGAACATTCTAATAATTGGTACATTTTAGGTATACAATATAATGACGTTCATCTTTGGAAATTTGCACCTTTACATAGTCTCTCTTGGTTCTTATTTTTCACCCTTGCCCAGCCCTCCCTTCAACCCCTCCAGTCCTCCCTATTTACAAAGATTTTGTTCCTATTTTTCCATTTTCTCATATTAATCCCATTCCCTTCTATCCTTTCCCCTAGCCCTCTCACTTCCTTCCCCTTTGCCCCTTTTCTTCCTATTTCACATTACCTATTATACATTTAGTCCTTATTTACACTTTCAGTTTCTCACACCAGAGAAAAAAAAAGAAATCAAGAACAAGGAGCCAGAGAAGAATGAAGGGCTTACAGCTGGGGTGAGCCTACACAGAGCTTTCTCCTGGGAATGTGAGCAAGGACCCCAATTCCTAGCACTGCCCTGAGGCCCACTTTCAAATGCAGTAGCCTTTCCTTCCTTGATACTTTCCAAACCACCAGAGGATTGAATTTTTCATTTTCCCTATGAGTTAGGGATAACTGCCTCTTTCAGAGACTGAAAAGCTAGATGCAAACAAATGCACAAATCTCCCAATATGGTATTTGGAATGTCTTCTCCTCTGAGACCAGGTCATCCAACCTCTCCAAGCCAACCTCCCCCTCCAACGTCCTTCTGTGATGTGCTCTCAGAAGACAGCAAAGGGAGCGTTCATATCAATGGTGAGAGCACAGCCAGTGCAGATTAATCTGAGTTCAAATCTGCCCCAGCCCCAAAGCAGCCATGTGACTTTACAAAGCCCCCAGGGACTTCTGGGCCTTGGTCTCCTGGCCGTGGTCTTGGATTGTGTAAAGGCTACAAATGCTGATACGTAGCACCCACCATCTGGACATCACTGGCACACAGACCATTAACAAGGGATACGAATGCTACAGATGCAGTATTTTTGTACAGATTATTGGACTCTCTCTTGGATAGAGTTCCCTGGGCCTGACAGCTGAAATTCAAGAAACAGGGAAAATCTCTGTGCTCAATGGGCTTAAAATCTACTTGGAAAGACTGACTCTAGGAAATAGACAAAAATATATTTTCAGTAATGAATGAGAACGAACAGTAAAATAAGTAGGAAGTGTCAGGGCAACTGAGCTGACTCTGGAAGAGTTGGGGACAGACACCAGAAGAGAGAAGCAGGAAAGAATTTCCCCCATGTCAGGGATATGGTCTGAGCAGCAACAGTGAGGCTTATGCATTCAACAATTACCTCTTAAGTTAACTTGAAAGGTCAACTAGATGGTGTGTTTCAGATTCAATTAACAACCCATTCCAATTGAACTCTGAGAGATGTTTTACAAGCCCCTGCAAATTACGGTCTGCAAAGAGCTAGCCCACTTCCCTGTAAATCCAGCCCTGCCACATAAGACCTGTTACTGTCACAAAGAACCTTTTGGGAAGAGAGATGGTCTAAGAAACTGGAAGATCTACATCATGCAGGAAAGCTCAGTAAGATAACTACCCAGGGCTGCTCTTGCTTCCTTTCATAGGTGTGGATGAGACGAGTTAGAACCCTCTACAATGGTAGTCCCCATCCTTTTCTTCTGCTCGAATCCTTCAGCACTAATGTCCATGAAGAGGGACTACTTCCGGTTGATTTGGGTGCAGGGTTGGTGGGGACTGGTGGAGAGTCATGCTCTGTAATGACCAACTGACTCCCAAGCTCCTTGAGACAAAGTCTTGCTCAGATGCCCTGGTAGGTAGGCACTCTGATTCTCTATGCTCAGAGAATTGCCAGGACCAGAAGAATTCCTTCAAAGTCTGTTAGCTGCTAGACTACTGAGACCACATTTTCATAGAGCTCTTAGGCAAGAAATCACGGGAGCCACAGCAGAATCTACAGAATACTTTTTACGTGGAAGTCAGAGGTTTCTGCTCTCCACCGGACATCTTCACATCAAGGTGGCTGTCTTTGTGGGCTCTGCTGCTAAAGGACTGAGTTTCTCAGAGCCAAAGTGGAGAAGGCAAGAGAGACCGCAGGAACTCAAAATTCCCTCACCTGGGTGGTTTGCAGGACTCTGAGTGTTGCTATGGAAAGCAGGCAATGCCTTGCTGTTTGGGAGCATGGGGGAGGGTAACCTACAGCCTGTGTGCAGCCAGAACAGAGCTCTGGAAGTGAATGCTCCCGTGGCTTTCAACGCTGGGAGACAGCAGTGTCTGCTTTCCCCCACTGACATGGTGACACACTGTGATCTGCCCGCTGCCCGCTGCCCACTGTCAGCATGGGTCACAGTCACTAAGGCCCCGAGGTAGGGCTGCTTTGTCCCGGGCCCCCTCCTATGCCCATAACTCTGAAACTACATGACATCTTAACCTTTATAAAAATTTCTTCAAGACAGCATTTAAAAACACCCAAATCTTTCTTGACCTTTACATTTTAGCAGAGTTTTTTTTTCTTAAATTGATGTTACAATAATTTTTTTTAAGCTGTGGCATTTTTAAAGCTACTTCAAGAGGAACTTCACTTTCCCTTACCCATCCTATTTGAGACCAATCATTAATCATGAAGGGAAGGCACCAAGACTCAAACTCAGCTTTATTATGTTTCCATGTTTGTGACATTTTCTTTCTATCGGCTAGTGGAACGTTCCTACCCTTTTCGTTTATTATCTACAGGTTGTAGAATTTGTTTTCCAGGTTCCCGCCCTCTTCTGCTGCCTGCACACCCTCCCCTGCCATGGCCCAAAACTCTGAGAATTCCTTCAGGCTGGATTTGGAGAGAGAGGCCAACAGATATCTGCTTTAACTTGACAAAATGCAAGTCCATTTGTCCGGGGTAAAACAGGTCTTTCTATACATGAAGGCAAAAATCAGCCGTCACATAACATTTTTTTTTTTTTTCCACATGGGCAAGTCCCAACTAGAGAGCATAAGATGATAAATTTATACTCACAGCAGTTTGGTTCAGATGTCACTAAAAACTGAGGACCCATAGGCTACTAGGCTCCCAGTTCTTCATGGCTATAGTCAGAAGGCCCTGAATAGCAAGTGCATCTTACAACAGGAGGCTCTTGACCTGGAGTTCATGGCCATTCACTTCAATGGAAAAAAATGCATCTCCATTTTTACTAATTTTTAACCAAAATTTAGCATTGAACATAGGCAAGAAATTCCTGAAGTATTAGTGGTGTCTTAATTGTGTCACCAAGAGAAATCACAAACATTTCATATCACAGCACACTAGTTGTAGATATCATGAGAAATTGTTTATATTCACTACTACTTGAAAATATGGTAGTTATTAGCCTGGCTGCCAGATATTATTATTTAATACATTAGTAAAGAAGCATATATATTTCTATATGACAGAGTTGCATGCTTTTTAATATTTGATAATTATATTTCAATGTCGGTTTCCTTTACAATGTCTGCATTTTAAGTTACACATTTTAAAGTATAAACTTAGGAGTTCATAGCACACACAAAAAATGGGTAAGAACATTCCTTCATATTCCCCAGTTGGTCGAACTTTCTGAGTGGACATGTCATTCCGTTTTATAACATTCCTACATCTTAAACATTTTGAGTTGGCTTGCTTAAGTTCAGTGACCATTCAGAACACTTTTTTCCCCTCAAGTGGTATCATAGATGCTCATTCATTTTCTCATTCATTTATTTAAAATATCCTTAATGACCTCAACTGGGCTATAAGGCCAGTACAGTGAAAGACTATTAGATAAAACACAGTATCTCCCATCATGACCATGATCTCTAATAAGGTAGTCATTCCTATAAATCCCTCATTAGGTTATAGGTACTCTGTGCAATATTCCCACCACTAGCGAGGCCTACACCTGAGTGGAAAAGCGTGCTCCATCCAGCCTTATGCCAGCCAGGTGACCCCAAGGGGCAGAAACTTTATTTCTTTTTCATCTTTTCCAGAAAATATGAGAATATTCACCCAAAAACTATTCACTAAGTACTCTTTGGATATGGGGGTAGTGATATAAATGGTGCTGGTGAGTCCCCGAGTGGAGAATGTTTCTTTTCAGCAAGAAACAGAATGTGACAGGAAAGGGTAGATCAGACTTGAAGGGGAAGAAACTGTTGAATTTTGACTTGGTGAGTGTGGGATCATATGATTATAGTCAGATACACAGAGCTGATGCTTAGGAAAATACCTGCATTCAGAGTTTACATATGAGAGCTATCAGTTGTAGACAAAGGCTCATCAATAAAAATTGCCATTCCTAGAGGAGAAACACAGGCAAGAAGGCCTAAGAGAGGTGGGCAGGGTACCAGAAAGCTTAGCTAAAGCAAAGCTTCAGGAATGGTATTTCAAAGCGTGTGCCTTTTGTAAAAGAAAAGCACCTGCTTATGGGGCCAGACAGCAATTGAAAGGAACAGGTAGAGCTTACTAAGCAAGCACATTTTTAAAAAGGTAGTCTTCCACAAACACAACTTCTAGAAGAGGAAGAAAGGGGGAATAAGGACAGGAGGAAGAGGGAAGGAAAGGGGGAGAAAGAAAGGTCCTTTTGCAATTGGATGATAAAGCAGAAAAAAAGAAAAATTTAAGTTCCTGCAATTAAAAGAATTTGATAAAATTGAAGAATTTGGAATTCTTCCTCCTCTACCACCTCCAAAACAAATAAAACCTGAATTTTACCAGACTTAGAGAAAAGAATGTCATTTAACAAGGACTATGTAAGTCATGCCAATATGACCAAACAGAACAACAAAAAAGTAAAATTTTAAAAAGACAATGAATTTTCATTAAAATTAATTGAGGAAAATCCAACCTCTCCCCTAAATAAGATGAACTAGAAGAAAACTTCAATTTTACTCTCCACGTTGAATTGAATATATTCTAACAAATATTTAAGGATATGAGAAAACACTTCACATTAGAAATTCAAATAATACTAAGAACAGAAGTGGACGAGAAACAGAGAAATTTTTTTAAAATAGTCAATTGAACTCAAGGAAAAAGTGAGAAGAAAATATTACCTTAGAAACAAGGAAGAAACTTACTACATGGTGCCCAAGGGAAAACAGACATAAATGAAAATTTAATAAGAAATAGGCAGAAAAACAATAAGAAAATGAAACAACATAAAGAGAGATATAATGTAGATCAAACAAAGAATAGGGGAAATAAGACAGGTAAGCCAGGAATAGTATTTGTGTTATTTTATTCCCTGAGAAAAAGAAAACAAAGGAAATACAACTACTTTCTTAAATTGTAATCCAAGAAATTTTCTCAGAAAGACCTAAATTTACCCTTTGTAAGGGCTGACTAGATGCCTGCAGAATTTAATCTAGAATGAGCAAAACTGAGACATATCTTATTAAACCTATTAGATTTCAAAAACAAAGATAAAATCCTCAAGACCGACAGGCAAAAAGTACAAGTAATTTACATCAGCAAACAAATTCAACTGGCATCAGAGCTTGGAAAAACCAACAAAGAAGGCAACAAAGAACTAAATGTTTAAAACACTCAATGAAAGAAATTGTGAACAAAAGATTTTTATATAGCCTAACTATCCTTCAAATATCAATAATTTTTAATGAAAACTTATGGAATTCTGTACACATTGGTGTATTTGAAGAGTCTAAAAAAGAATGAATTTCATCCAACCAGGTAGAAACTGAGAAAAAGTCAATGAAAGGACTAGTGAGCACTTCAAGATATATACATTTACATAATACCAAGGTAAAGATGAGAATTAGAGTGCAAGATTAAAACACAACTGTTATGTATTATAAAATATTGCAATAAATAGGAATAGAAAAAAAGAAAAGTGAATATGTCTATATTGTTGTATAGGTATAAAGAAGAATTAAAGGATTAAAATCCTGATTTGGGAAAAATGTTAACAAAATAGGTAAACTACTATCTAACATGATCCAAAAACAAAAAAAAAGCGAGAATACTATTAAGATAGAAGATTTTTTTTTAATTATAAGAGTCTAAGTTACAGACCCCTATGCAAATAAATTTCAAAACCTAGATGAAACATATCCAAAAAATTATTGAACTTTGGGTTATAAATTAAACCAATTTCCATATTAAAATAGAAAAATTATTAAGGAACTCACACAGGCACACACACACATGCATGCACGCACGCAAATCACCAGATGCAGATGACTTCACAGGGCAGTGTTGCCAATCCCTCAAATACTACTTAGTCCCAGTGTTCCATAAATTGCTCCACAGCATTCAAAATGAAAGAAAAGTTTAATCCTTGGTATGAAGTAAATACAATACTCATACCTAAAGGATAGTACTAGGGAAGAAAGCTACAATGCAACAGGACCCATGAATATCAATCAAAACTTTTAGGGGCCGGGGATTTAGCTCAGTGGTTTTGCCGCCTGCCTCGCAAGCGCAGGGACCCGAGTTCGATCCCCGGTACCAAAAATAAAATTCTAGACAAAATATTAGCAAATGTAATTCAACACACATTAAGGTAAAAATGCGCATGATCAAGTGAGATTTATACTAGGAATTAAATACCGATCAGGTAATCCATTAATAAGGAATGTCACTGTGTATTCATTTTATATGGCCAATATCAAACTCACCACAAATTTAGTGGTTTAAATCAATAGAAATATATTCTCTCACAATTCTAGAGGTCAGAAGTACAGAATCAAAATGCCAGCAAGGGCTTGGCATGGTGGCACACACTAGTAATCCTAGCTACACAGGAGGCTGAGGCAGGAAAGGCCAGCCTGGGCACCTTAGCTAGCTAGGCCCTGCTTCAGAATAAAATTTTTAAAACACTGGGGATGTGGCTTAGTGGTAGAGCACTTGCCTAGCAGGTGAAAAGTCCTGGGTTTCCATTACCAAAAACAAAAACTAAAAGATTAAAGGTGCCAACAAGGCTGTCCTCCCTTTGGAGCCTGTGGGAGCAAATCTCTTCCTACTTCTAGCTTCCCATGTCTGTCATATTCTTTCACATTCTATGACTCGTGGCCTTCACATTAAGTCTTTTCATAGTGCTTCTTCTTTCTGTGTTCACCTAATCTCCTTCTGAAAAATACATTTGTGATGGCACTTAAATTCCACCCAGATAATCCCGGATAATATCCTCATTTTGAAACATAACTTAAGTACATCTTCAAAGACCTTGTCTGTGCAAACAAGGTTACACTTATGTGTTCCAAGGCTTAGTACCATGGCATATTTTAAGGAGGCATTATCAGTTTACTCCAATTCACCCTCCGGTACCCAAAATTGCACATCCATCCCACATGTGCAGTATACTTCCTTCTATCCCCAAATCCATGAAGATCTCAACACATTATAGCACCAACTCAAGTCCAAAATGTCATCAGTTGAAAAATACCAAATTTCATCATCTAAATTACTAAAATTAGGTATATGTGAGGCTCTGGGTAAGATCTATCCTGGAACAAAAATTTCTCTCAACCTGTGGATGTGTGAAACTAAGAAATATTTATCTGCTTCCAAAATATGATGCTGAGATAAGAATAAAATAAGAGTAATAGATATTTTCGTTACAAAAGGGATAATATAGAGGAAAGAACTTGGTTGCTAGTACAAAGCACTTTCAAAGTCCACCCAGGAAATTCTTTGGATTTCTGAGGCCTGGGGATAATCCTCTGTGGTTCCCTGACCACCCTCTCTACCTTCAGCTCTGCCTCCTCCTGTGGACCCAGCCTCAGCACCATCCTTTCACTTGAGGGTTAGAATGTGCTCGCAGGTGAGGAGTTTTATCAACCTGTTTCTTGTCTGTATAATTTTCCTAGTCCAACAATCTACTTTCATTTTCTCCTCTTCCTGACCCTTTCAGTCCAAGATAGGAGTGCTTCTACTGCTTATCACATCTTCAAAAATCTTGAGGGTCTCCCCTGCATCCCTTGAGCATCCACACCTAAGACAAAAGGGTCTTTCCCAGATCTTTCCTGGATAATACTATCTCTATTGCTGGATTCTGCTAGGATAGTTGAGTGGACACATGAGTCATACACCTAATCTCTTCAACCCTAGCAAGATGTTGTCTAGCTAATATTTGGCCTTATCTCCAGAGCACGATATCTTTATAATGAACCTCTTCATTTTAAGCAACATTTGCAATCTGGATATGCTAAAGATTTCCCAAATTAAGGCTGGTTTCCTTTTGCTTATTTCTTCCCCTTCAATTTATCTTCTGTCTGTATTTTACTAAAAGCAGCAAGAAGGAATCAAACTTCACCTTTAATGCCTTGTTTGGCAATCTCTCCAGTGAAATATCTAAGTTCAGCTTCTCAAGTTCTGCCTTACACACAATCACCTAACTTTTCTACCATTAGATAACAAGGTTCATTTTTCTTTGACTGTCCAATACCATGTTCCTCATTTTCTTCTGAGTTTTCACCTACAGTGACTTTAACATTCACATTTCTACCAACAGTCTATTTAAAGCAATCTAAACTTTCTTTATCATATACCTTAAAATTCTTTCAGCTTGCACCTATTATCCAATTCCAAAGCCACTTCCACATTTTTAGGTATTTGTTACACTGCATCCCACTACACAGTACTAAAAAATAACATTAGTTTTTCGTAGCCACTGTAACAAATTATGTCAAAATACGACTTGAAACAAAAGGATTTTTTTTCAAAGAAGGAATTTATACTGTCATGATTCTTTAGGCAAAAACTCTGAATAAAATCAAGGTATCCACAGGGTCACAACTCCTTCATTAGCTCTGGGGAGGAATCCATCCCTTGCCTCTTCTAGCTTCTATGACCGAAAATGCTCCTTTGTTCCTAGCCAGTGTTCTTTTGGCTGCCTTCATTGCCTGTTACTTTCTCCTTTATGGGTATGTCTAATCTCATTCCATCTCTCTCTTGTAAAGACACTTGCAATAGGATTTAGGGCCCACCTGGCAGGATAATATCATCAACTAATGAGCTGTAATTTTAACTTACCCTCAAAACCTTATTATATAAGGTAATATTTACAAGTTTCCCAGTTTGAACCCAATGTATTGGGTGGCCATTGTTAACCCTACTGTCTATAATAGCGTCAAAATGAAAAAATAAATTGTATAACCATCTCCTCAGACTAAAAAATTTACTGAGAAAGCATTTGATAAAATTTAATACACATTAGTGGTGATACTGGTCCCATATGTACAAAATGATGAATATTTTCTCAGTAGGACCATTTCCACTAATACCAAGAACAAGACAAAAATACCCACAATCTCTGCTACTATTAAAGATATTAGCCAATGCAATTAGACAAGAGAAATTAATGTGAGGCATAAGATCAACTAAAGAAGAAGTAAAACTATACATAATTACAGGTAATATGATATATACCTGGAAAATCCCACAGAATCAGTAATTTTAAAAAAAAGAACTAAAACAATATAAGAATGTACTAAAGGAACAAGGCATAAAATTAACACAAAAAACCAATACCTTTTATATAAATAATAAATGGGATAAAATAGGGAAAACCCATTAAATAGCGTCAAAATATAATGAATACTTATGAATTAATCTAACAAGGAGTGTGAAACCTATCCTTGGAAAATTTTAATCCTGAAAGACATTAATCAAGCTATGAACAAGTGGAAATGCATACCCTGTTCTTGGGATAATTTATAGCATTATAAAACTATAAGTTTTCACTGTTAATTTATAAGTTTAATGAAATTCTAACAAATTACCAACAAATCCTTTTCTAGAATTGGAAAATGTAATACTAATGTTCATATTTTTAAAATGTTAAGGTAATGTGGAAAAACATTGAAAAGGAAAAACTGTATGTGGTAACTAGTCAACATAAATTAAAACTCTCTATAAAGCCTTGATAATTAAAACAGTGTGGGGCTAGAACATGAGTAGAGAAATGACAAATATCTTAGATAAATATGCAGTGAAATACAGTGTGTAAAATTAGATCCAATACACATGGAAATTTAGTGTATGAGAAAAGTAACATCTCAAATCACTGGGGTAACAATAAACTTTTTAATAAATAGTCTGGAACAACTATTGGAAAAAATTGTCATTTGGAAAAAAGATCAAATTAGATCTATATCTCACACAAGCTGTAGAATAAACTCCAAATGGATTGGGGATCTAAATATAAAAACTGAAACCATACAGTATAGAAAAAAAGCACACTAAATTATTCTTTAACTTTGGTAAGGAAAAAGCATTACAACTATGCTTTAAAATCATTTTTTCAGGACAAAAAGCATTATAAGCAAAATCAAAGAATGACTGAAACACCACAAG
The DNA here is from genome assembly GCF_053883595.1 of Heterocephalus glaber. Lineage (NCBI taxonomy): Eukaryota > Metazoa > Chordata > Mammalia > Rodentia > Bathyergidae > Heterocephalus > Heterocephalus glaber. The sequence goes on along the minus strand of NW_028258296.1, from coordinate 22,687,448 downwards.
AAAATATTTAAGGCACATATTAGAAAAAAAGTATTAATATTCCTCATACATAAGGAAATCTTAAAAATAAAGGGATAAACCCTAAATGCTGATTAAAAACTGCCTTCAAACATGTGAAAATATAAATATATGTACATATAGTAATGCATTCTGTTGGTCAGGCTTACTGGTGAAGCTATGAGGAAATAGACACTTCCATGCATTCTTGGTACAAATGTAAGTTGGTACAGTATAACCCTTCTATAGGAACATTAGGCAGTATATAACAAAATTATATGTGTGTTTTATTTTTGACCGAGGACTCCCACTGCTAGGGTATGTACCTCCAATTTTGTATTTATATACAAGATTACATGTGCATGAGCTTCTTTATTGCTGCATTGTTTGTAACTGCAAAACACTAGAAACAATTTAAATACCCACACATTGGAGAGTGTTTGAATAAACTGATACGTCCACATAATGAAGTACTATGCAACTGTATGAAAAGATGAAATTCCAAAAGGATGGAGGATTTGAATGAACTCAATATATCTCCCTCCAAGTTTCTTATCAGTTACAAAGGGAAAGGCAAAATATAGTGGAGAGACCACCAGAAAGCAACTTACCCAAGTGACCAAGGTAAGCATCCCCAGGGATAAGACATCAACCTTCTGAGTCCCTTGATAGGATGTCCTCACAAGAAGCAGGATCATTTCTATAGTATTTTTGTCATTGCAGCACAACTTCACCTCAGCCATGAAAACATTAGATAAACCTAAATTAAAGGACCTTCTGCCAAAGTAGTGATCAGAACCCTTCACAAAGAACCAAAGTTATAAAGGACAAGGAGAATGAGGAGGAGTCACAGACTGGACACACACAGGGAGAATTAACAACTAAATGCAGCATGGGGTCCTGGACAAGAAAATGATATTTGCCAACAATTTGTCAATTTTGAATGAGGTCCACAGCCTAGTTTGTAATAATATGACACCAATGTTAATTTCCTACTCTTTGTAACTACATTTTTTTTTTTTTAGTACCAGGGATCGAACTTGAGCCTTTGCACTTGTGCAGCAGGTGGCGAAACCACTGAGTTAAATCCCCAGCCCTGTAACTACATTCTGAAGAAGGGAGAGAGTAAACAAATGGAAGCAGGGTGAGGGATATAAAGAAACTAGTATATTCACAACTTTTTGTAAATCTAAGATTAGTTCAAAATAAAATGTTGTTATAAATCATAAATAAGTAAAAGGTTCTCTTAATTTCTATTAGGGCTTTTCAGGAAACATTTATCTTTCCACAACTCTCCTATAAGAGTTTCAAACCATGTCTAAAACCACCTACCACTGCATTTACACTGACGATGATCAGAAACACAGCCTCAAGAGTTGCCAAATGAATGAAGAGGAGAAAGCTAGAAGGGGCAGCAGAGGAAGTGGAGCATCTGAGAGAAAGATGACCTCTTTTGTGTTGCTAAATTTATTCTTCGTAACCTGGAATGGGCTACAACCATCACAAGGACACAAAAAAAACTCATCAGGTAAATTCAAGAGCTTTTTAAAAATGCATCTAAACAAACACTCATGTCCAAAACCTTGGAGCTTAACCTTTCTCCTAAATATGCAATCTGCTCTTTATACCCTGCCTGCATCCCAGACTCTGAGACCTAGATTGCTACAGGAGCAGAACCATCACCTTGTCCTGATTCAATAGGCTCCTGTTACACCATCAGCTGGAGATCCTAGGGGTAGGTGGAGGTGTGCCGATTCCCTGCTGAAAGTGTTCGTGCACAATGTATGTCCTTCATAAAACTTTGTCGTTCAAAGCTATCTTTTGAATCCATTTCAATTATGTTTTTCCAACAATTATATTAGGAGATGATTTGCCTCTGCATATTTGAAGCAAAAGGAATGAGGCGAGGATCCCAAAATGTTTGAGGTGCACACAACAAAACCAGATTGGCAAAAGGTAACACCAAACCTGGCATCTCCACCCTCTGTAGCCTGGGTTATAGCCCTGGGACTATGCTGTGTGTAAGGACAAGTGACCACAGTCAATGTAGCTGCTACATTACATCAAGGGTAGTGATGCACTGTGCATTGTTTAGCTCTTCATGCTTTTCAAAGCCCTCTTCACATATTGTGTAATTTGATCCTCAAAGCATACTGTAACATAGGTAAGATAATTTCTTTTTAATAATAACATCACACCATTCAATACTTTAAACCATATAAAGTCCTTTTATTGGATTACCTTATTTAGGTCCTACTAAAAATATATAAAGTATCACCCTCTCCATTCTCCAGGTTCAGAGATCGACTTGTCTGAAGTCACCCAGGCAGTGAGAGAGGAAGACAGAGATAACGAACAAGTCTTCTGACTCACATTCTGGTCACCTTCCCCCCACTATGCCATAGTTACATAGAAAAATGAGGAGTGATCACAAGCTTCTGACTAGGTTTTCAAGAGTGAGTCATAGTTGAAGGGGATCTAATGGGATCATTCTGCTCAGTTGCTTAGGCACTGCTGTGATCCCCACAGGCCTGGGCAGAAATAGACCTGGGCCCAGTCACTCAAGTAAGAGCAGCACCTGCATTATCTGTGTAGATCTCTGTGGTTCTCTTAGGAACCATTCCAAGGACCTCAGAAAAGCCAGATGGGACATACACTAATTCACGGATTAAAGCTTAGAAAGAATCATTAGGTATTTAAAATAGGAGATGCTTAGGCATACGATGGCTCCTATTATGTAAAAAATGTCACTGAGCCAGCTCTGTACACTTTGCTTCTTGCCCTAGTATATCTTGAAGATCTTGTGCTCACCCTGCCTAGCCCAAGAGAAGTAGGTTTCATAACTGGCAGGACTCCAGACTCATGGTTCACCCTACAGAATGCTGCAAAGTTCCATGATGTCCTAGAGCCTGACCATGGGCGTATAGTAGAAAAAAGAACCAAGAAACTGAAGAGGGCCACAGGCTGCAGAAATGAGCAGGACATGCAGAGAATCAAATCACATTCCTCTGTTTCTGGCTATGCCCAGGAACAACTTCTGGTCATCCCAGTGATGGCCCCATAGTCCAATTGGACAAAGCACACTAATTTGGCAGCTGTCACTTTGCCTAGAGGAATAGCAGCACCATGATCAATTCTATAGCCAGCAGCCTGCACTCCAGAAAGCGCTCAGGTGCTGCTGACCTGGGCAGGGGGAGCAGTGCTTCTGTGTATCTCTGATGTAGGAGTCTCAAAGCCTTTTCCTCCAGGCTGGGAGGATTTGTATTTCACCTCTGTTTGTTTTTATGTAGCTGTATTGGGGCAAACTTTCACATGTGCAAAGCAGCATTCTGATGAATAGCGGAGTGCATAGCTACCCAGAGTCCTGGAGCTGAAGGTCACAAAGAAGAGACTAAATCCGGTGAACTCAGGGATGTTTTGGCCTGAGCTTGTAAATCCAAACAATCTCACAGTTATGAAATGGAAAGTTTGTGGGGAAAAACAAATGCTTTGGTTATTACAGTGTTACTACATTCATAAAATATATTTCATTGGGGGGGAGTTTACACAGGGGGTAATGAGATTTTTGCTTTATACATTATTTATAACCGCTTAATCCAGGTACTGTGGGTTATTTTTTTTTATTCCTTCGTTTTCACAGCTACAAAACACTTCAGTATTTCTAATTTATTTCTGCTTACAATACAGATGTTCTCAATTGTGTTTCTAACTACATTTCAACCGTTATGATCGCGTTTATTTGTTTGTGTCAGCACACAAGCAGGGGTGAATGTGCAATACACAATATTAAGCCTTCCAAAAGTCTGTAGAAAGGCCTCTTGCACTTTTGTTATCAACAAATTAAAGTGTGCTGCGTGGCACTATCTTTACCATCAGTACATTTAGTCCTTGGGGAATCCCCCTACCTGGCCATAGGATAGGCAGGGCAACAGCTCCCTCTCAGAGCGGAAAGGTTGCATGCCTTAAAACAGCACCTTCAAGATGGCCATTTGGAAGAGACATTTGGAGAACATTTGGGTTATGTCCTCTAACTGAATTTCCAAGCTGTTGGTAACGGACTACAGAAAACGCAGTCTGCGCTGAATACTAAGAAACAAGAGTGTAAGAGCCTTGAAGGTCATGTGTAAATATTGACATTTTAATTTTATTTAGCATACCAAACCGGGGCTTCGCATTGCTTATCTTGCCATAAAAACTCCTCACCCACTTGCACTGCCCCGCAGGTTGTTCGGGGAAAGATCTGATCAAAGAAGCCGTGGGTGCTCTTCCCTGCCTTCACTAACAAGGCTGAGTTTTGTTTGTGCAAAATCTGAGTCAGAGGGGCGTTCCTCCCCTCTCCTCTCTACCATGGACTGATGCACCTGATTAGATAACAGAAATTTGTGGGCTGAATGTGCATGTAGCGACATGAAAGTCAAGATGCAAAGTCAGGAAAAACAGCTTCCCACTCCCTTGCAGAGTCGAGTCAGGTGTCTAAAGCCAAAGTTATTTGGGAAACCAGTAACTAGGTAATTTGTCTAGGGCACCCTTCTGTGTGTCCTCAGGAGAAGCATGAAGAAGAATAGTCCTCTGGCTCTGTACCCTTCTCACAGACCAAGACTCCACCTACAGAGCTTATTTTAATCAGGGCCGATCCTGAAGGTGAGTGCAGATAAGTCTCCCTGCCAACAGCAGTACTTAGGACTCCCCCCACCCCTGCACTTAACAACTTCACCAAGACGTCTGAGCATTGACCTACCACCACATAACTTTCCTCTGCCAAAACAAAGAGACCTGCTTATGTAGAACAGCCTGGCAGTTTGATAGCTTGCCAGGAGCTCCTGTCTCCCTCCAGAGAGGCCACTAAATCATTTCCTTCCTAGATCAGTTGATGGAAATGCAGGTCCAGCAGAAACTAGGGGCCAGTGTGTTAAACATGGAGGAACTGGGCCAGGGATTTAGCTCAGTGGTTTCGCTGCCTGCTGCGCAAGTGCAAGGACTGGAGTTCAATCCCCGGTACCAAAAAAAAAAAAAAACATGGAGGAGCCAGGGACACCTCAACTAGTCTTTGCCCTAAAAGGTTTTTTCTAAGTACAAAGAAGAAAATTGAATCTGCGAACAAAATGATCTTTTAATGCTTCATAACTCAAACTCCTAACTTACTTCAAAACTGGGGAAATGGTATAGAAGCCTGACGCCATTTTTTGCCCTTCACATTTGCGTTTTGAAAGGCGCTCCTCAAACATTAATGATCTGGCCTCTGTGCCCAAATAAATGTCATGATTTACAACTCACACTTTCAGTTGCAATGCTAATCACTCTTTCCTTCTCCAGCTTTGTTAAGTCTTGCCCAACTCAACTATTGAAATAGTGCTGTAGATCACAGCATCTCTCAAATACACATTGTATGGGTTTAAATTGGTGCTGACTGGACAGAATCAGACCCATCTGAATTCCTAAGGGACCAATACCTCAGCTTATTCCACTGCTCCACCCCATACCTTTCCCTCTCTTCCCTCAGATAAACAACCAGCATTCTTCCAGCTCCTGAAATCCCTTTCAACCCCTGGGAAGCAGAGCCAGTACCTACCTTTGTGTCCTGTATTGGTCTTTACAAATTAGCTTTGTGTTTTGTACAAACGCAGAGAATTTCCTTTTTAAGAAAATGAAAGAAAACCAAAAGAATGAATCATTACAGATGGAACATCAGACACCATGGCACCTACATAATATATAATTGGAGGCTGGGGAATGTATTCTTAGCATCTCTAAAGTAGACAAACCAGTCAAATAAGTACCCATAAAAAAGATGGCGAATTTCAGAACAGGGTACTGTCCCTTCCCACCACACACATACCTTCCCACCGTGACTTTTACCACCTTGTACACAGCTTCACCTACCTAGTCAGAACCTAATTCATTCCCTTAAAGCTCAAATAATAGAATCTAGCTGTCTTATTCTCAAGACCCTATTGCCTTTCTGCTTCACCCAAAAGAAAGGAGCAGTGGTTTTTTAAAAAAAATCTAGAAATGTATAAAAAGCATGTTAGAGTTTCTTTGGAACATCCAAGCCAAAGTGGCACAATTCACTGTTTTAATAAACAAATTGGCTCCTCTGATTACCCCTGATGTGTCTCAGCCTAATATCTACAATGCTTTCTTTCCAGTGTGCCTGGTTTCCTCTACTTGATCATACTTGAATCTACAGAGATGAGAAGACAGCTAGAGAAGAGATGCTTTATTTGAGCTTATGAAAATGATGGCCTTTATCAAGTTCTACGTCATAACTTGTCAAAGATGAGTATCCTTCCTGGTGAGCAATAGTTCTTTATTATATAGGAATGGTTCCTGATTCTCAGCAGATAGAGCATTTAATGAAACAGGGGTGTTCCCCTAAATCACAAAGAATAATGTCTTGGTCAATGTTTCAGACTTACATGTTAAACACACAGGAGAGCAACAGTTTCTGTTGGCCAGCAGAGGCCACTGCTGGGAGAAGGAACATAAACTTCCCAAAAGGTAACTTGGCCAACTGCCATTTTCAAAATTACTGTATTATTGAACATAATATGGTAATAAGAACAGAAAAGTTAGGCTATATTTATTGAGCTTATAAAATAATCCCCTCTAAGAAGAAAATATCAATTTTCTATAAATTTTGAAATATATAACTGCCTGGCATTGTTTCCAAGCATGTAGAAAAAATTCAGTTTTCTTTTTATCTGGAGTAGTGTATGGCAGTCAGTATGCACATCAGCATCACCTGGGGAGTCATGTAGGTTTGGCTTATTTTATTATTTTTCCTTGTTTATTTTCTGAATATGTGATGATATCCCACCACAGATCTATAATGAAATCAAATTGTGTGTCTGCGTTGAGGCAATTTTGAGATATTATCCAAGTAAATTCTGAGATGAATTCAGTGGCCCTAATACAGACCCCTAACTCTACCTTCGAGGGTTGTAATGTCCCATCTTCAGATGCAAGGCCCATACTTTCATAACTTGGTTCATCAGGCATGCAAGGAGACAGTTTAAAAGCTGAATACAGCTTCACAAAAGTGAACACAGGATTAAAGGATTTAGAACCCAAACTAAAAGAAGCAACAAGCTCTTTCTTTCCTGGTCTTTCACTCTACACTCCATTCATTTTTCGCTCGGTGTTATTCACAGCCTTTCTTTCCATGTTTACTTTCCAAGAGTTTCTCTTCCATGGCCCTCTTCTCCTCCCACCCTGAATTGCTGGCCAGATGGCTTCACTTATCTCCTCGGCTTCAACCTCATATACCTTTGTCTCCTGTATTAGCTAAGGCTGCCATAACAGTATCACAGTCAGGGCAGCTTAATGGCAAGATTTAATTCCTCACAGTTCTGGTGGCTGAGGTCCGAGCCAAGGTGCTGAAAGACTTGGTGTCTTCTTAGGCTTCACTCTCTGGCTTTCAGGAGGCTGCCTTCACCCTGTGTCCTCATATGGCCTTTCCTTTGTCCACACTCTTCTGGTACCTCTTCCTCTTCTTCTTTTTTTTTTTTTTTTGGTACCAGGGATTGAATTTGGGTCCTTGCGCTTGCACAGAAGGCAATGAAACCACTGAGCTAAATCCCAACCCTTCTTATAAGGACACTGGTCCTATAGGATGGGGACTCACCCTAATAACCTTATTTTAACTAATTTAACTTTTAAAGACCACCATTAAAGCAGAGATTGAATGGATACCTACTGTATCTGTCTTCAGAGAAGTATAGCATGAGTCTCCACATCTCTTAATGTGATGATGTTAATAAAGGAACACAGGCCGGGGATTTAGCTCAGTGGTTTCACCGTCTGCTGCGCAAGGGCAAGGACCCGAGTTCGATCCCCAGTACCAAAAAAAATAAAGGAACAGAGGCTCACAGAGATCAAATCAAAGATGATCAAACTAAAGAGCTAGAAAATTTGATAATGTGTCCAGAATGTGCCATAATCTGATTATGCTATGTTTATAGCATAATCAGATATGAGAAAACAGAGTTTTTTTCAATATTAGAGTCATGCTTTCCCTGGAGAAATGCAATGGCAAGCAACAGAGAAGAAAGACAAGCCATATCAAAAATGTTGAGGTCCAGGTTCAAGGTGGTAGGTAAGGACGGAGCTAGACCGACTCAGGAGTACCTTTCCCAGGAGAAAATTGTCACTCAACAAGTAGATGTCCCTTCATAACTTAAAAGGTAATATTTCCAAGGGAATCACAAAGGTTAGAACCCAAGTGATTTGACATTAACAAATCTGTTGTAAGCCCCAACTTCCAAGGTATATGTGAAAGCCATCCAGGAGGCCATCTGAATGCATGTGTCACTTCGAAGGACTGGGAATGGAAGACCTGATCCCAGGTCTAATTGTATACTATCCAGCTGACCTAACATCAGTCATTGTCTTCTCTGAGGCTCAATTTCCTATCTGTGAAATAGGAATAATATTACCTATCCTGACAGCAAGTTGTAAAATTCTATGAGATAATGTGATGTAACTATGAATTTGCCAAGAAATGTAACTGCAATTTCATTCATTTAACTGCAAATTATAAAGCATTCTCCAAATATATTCTATATTTAATATAAATAATATTATATATTTAATATAAATATATTCTCCAAATATAATATTATTTTCATTATAGTTTTCTTTTAGCCCTAGGCAACTAGTGATAGTATATGCTATAAACGCAAGTGATTTCGAAATTAGATGGAACATGAAAGGCTTGGAGGGATGCTGTCTGACAATTCTATTTATTCAGAAAGATACAGACTTTCTAACGTAATGAGAAAGGTAATCTAGGAGATACATTCATATTCCTGAAGATTATAAGGAGATAAGATATATAATATATGAAGAAAGTCCTTACCTCAAAAAGGTAAGTCTGAAGTCTTGAGATTCTTTCCCTATTTCACTATGTATTGGCTCTATTCAAGATGCTTATTAAAAATCCCAAAATATATCAATATAAAGGCATTCAAATGAAATAAAATCTTAGTACTTGCTAGGCAAAGCGGCTTCAAGATGAGGCCTTCAGTCTTGTAAATTGCCACTGTAAATTCCTCTATGTAGGAATTTTGGATTTTCCAAATTTTCATAAAAAATGAATGCTACACAGTGTAGTCCTTGTCATGTCCTACTGAGCTGGGAGGAGGCTGGCATACGTAGAACTGCCTTGGCTTTTCAGGGGACTCCTGGCCTAACTTGGGTGAAATGGAGAGCACCAGCCTCATCTACCCCACCCAACACACCACTTCATCTACCAAAAACTGAATCTGAAAGATATCTCTAAAGACTCTGAAGCCCTAGGCAAGAAACTGAGATATTTGTAAGAATGTTTTGGGATTTTGATCTCTTCCTACACCCTACTAATCACTGTTACTGGGTAAGCAGCAGTACCAGCTTTTTTCAGGTCATTGTTTGCTGCCATCAACATGCTGGACTCACCTGAATGAAGGGAAATACTTGGATCAGTGAGGCATGATTAATATCGTGATATTTTAAAGCAAACTCTTGTATGCCTTACTATTTCTGTCCTTACTGAGAAGTGCACTTGTAATCAGACCAGTAGAGTATATGTAGAGCTCTCTTTCATAATCTTTTTGTAGGAATCAATACAGTGTAGCCAAATTGGTGTCAATAGGTTAGATTCTTTATTTGTCATTATTGAGGCTTTTTATTTCTTCATTGAGAAACTATTGGTTTACATCATGTCATTTGACTTCTGGTTTAAGTGCTTTCAAAGAAGCTGATTTCTAAAAAATGCATCCTTGAGATCCTGGCAGTCTATCAGTTGGAAAGTCTAAGTCAAGGTTATATGGCAGACCAATAGTCCCAATAGAGATAAACATAGGAAATAATACTAAGTATACAAATAGATGCTAGCCAACCAAAGCTAGAAGAGCAAAATGGGCAAGCACAGTTTAATTTAAATTTTTTAAAGTAACCCAATATCTTAGTATTTTTCCCACTTAAAAGAAATGCAGCCAGTATTCAAGAGAAAAATGTGTGCATGTGTGAGAAAGAAAAGAATTTCACTTCTATTTCCGAACCTCATATCCAATCATCCCCAACATCTTTTCATTTGTACAAGGTGTCACAGTCTACAAAGCCTTTTAAAAACATCCTTTATTCATTCAACAAAAATTTATTGAGTTCTTCCTCTCCAGCAAGCACTGTGCTGGACATTGGAAATATAAATATAAAGAGGTAACACTTACCTTCAACAAGGCCATGGAAGCAATGTCTTACCCTGAACAAATTCAAGGAAGGGAAGTCTTTGCAAAGAACAGAATATGTTAACAGTTTTTTTAAACATACAATTTCCCCCTTAGAATTCCAAATCTTAATAATGCCAAAGGAGGAAAAAATGATCCCTAACTTTCCAAAGTTTGAAAAAACCATGTCACTGCTTCTCATTCATTAGACTCCATTGCTAAACATTTGGTAATTTCATACAGTTTAAGGATACACCTCTCCTAAGTCTTCTAAAAGTTTCTAGGGATACCCTAAGACCTATAGATATCTCTGCTTGTCATACCCTTGGACATAAAGGGGGTAAGTATTTTTTCCTCTTAAATAGTATTAGGCTAGCATTAGATTTACAAACAAACCTTTAGTACATTAACTGAAAAAGCAATTAAGGATCACCATGATGTGTCATGCACAGTGATTGGAATTATAAAAGATAAATAATACCATTCCCCGGACCACAAGGGGCCCAAGAAGGGAGAAATACATATAGAAAGCTAAGTAAAACGTAGAACAAATGTTCTATAGGAGTCCTCACCATGCCACCGTTGGTGGGATGAGCATGTCAAACAGCTGTTATACTCTAGGCTCTGATCACTGTATTTAAATTCCTCAAAATTCTACAACAGTTTATGAAAACATGTCCTATGAGCCATTTAGAAAACAAGCCAGCTTGATGTCAATGAGAAAAGACATCACATGGACTTCATCTTTTTATTTTAACAGGAGTGTTGAATTAGGTGAGTAGATGGAATAGAGAATCTTGAAGGATTCTGAGGAGGTCTCCAGATTTCCTGCTGGTCAAGATGAGAAATAATTTGTTTTTCAAATGATACCATACAAGAGGAATTCATAATAATTAAACTGCACTGCCCTAAGTGTACTGGTCAGCCTGGAGAGAAGATTCTAAAAAATATCCTTTCCTTTCGGCCATGCCTTTACCTCTGTGTGGTCCAAATATGTTCACAACAATTTAGACGAAGGTGTAAAAATGGTGCCCTATTGAAACTCCAATAAGTTTTTTTTTTAAATCTCAAAATACAGGTCTGGGGATTTAGCTCAGTGGTTCTGGCATCTGCCTTGCAAGCACAAGGACCCGAGTTTGATCCCCAGTACCAAAAAAAAAAATCTCAAAACACTACAACTGGTACTGTGTCTCCCTATGATGCCTATATTTTTTTAAGTTTCTAGAATGAATGAATAGATGTGAATAGACGGATTACAATAGTTTGAAAGAAGAAATAATTTTTGAAAGATCACATGTAGTGAGATAAATATAAGCTTCTACACTAAAGTCTAAAAGAAAATAGCAAAGTACAAAAGAAAGAGAGAGATTTTACTGGGCAATTTGATTGCATTAGTCATCCGTACCCTAACCCTCCAAAGAACCATAAGGAGAACAACTAACTAATCTTAGATTGTAGCAATCAAAGTTTAAAACTTAGACCAAAAGAGATAGTAGCCTACTTTGCACTATCAGGCTATATCTGGAATGTTTTGTTCCTCTCTGGGTGCTACACGCTGAATAAACTTAAAGAAAAATAGAACAGCTAAACATCATGTCATGTGAGAAATAATTTATTATGTGTGATTATCATCATAATCATAAAAAGACCTTAGTGCCAAGTGCTTTACAGGCATTTTCTCCTTGAGATCTCACAACATTTTGCCTGCGAGGCAAGTACTGTTATTATCCCCATTTCACAAACGAGAAATAAAGTCTGAGAGAGCGAAGGCAACTTGCTCAAATTCAGAGAGGTGAGAAATGAGAGCAAAGGCTTTCCTGGTTCTAGAATCTGTACACTTAGGAAAAGAGGACACATTTTCTGAAGACTGTCATGTGCAAACTAGACCAGGGCATATTCATCCTGGCATTAAGAAAGAATTCCTGAATAGAAGAATAGAAGTTACTGGAAAAATCAACTCATTGTATGAAAAGTGTATATTCATTCTTGTCGTTGTCTCACACAGATTCCTTCCCAGGCTTTTCCACTCCATTTCAAATCAAATTGACTATTTCCTTAAATGAGGGCGATTCTATGAATTCCAAAGAGTTTTCTGTTTTCTGCCTAACAGGGCCTAAAGTCCAGAATGTTAAGGTGGTATCTTTCTGTTGGCCACATTCTTGTCTCTTGTGTATTGCTGTTCCTAACAACTACTGCACAGATCTGAGTAATGCAAGTACTAAGGATGTTTAGCTTTGACTTTACAAAACGTATCTATCAGCTGTAGCTGCCCTGGAAAGGCAGGAATCGCTCTTTCTCTTGGTGCCACCTTGAAGCCAGGATGGGAGATTTACAAGTCACCCTGGGTTTTGAAAAGAGGTGATCCATTTCTAAGTTGCAATCTACTTGAAATAATCTCCCCAATTACATGGAAGTAATTTACTCTATATTTACTTTCTGCTTTAGACTATCAAATATCTCTTCCTCTTACCCCCAGGGGCAGCAGCTGGGATTAAAACTTCCACTACCTGCCTTGCTGGGGCTTTATTATTTAACTGTTTCATGCCTACTTAGGAGTGGGCAGAGTTTCTATTGAATAATAACTCAAGTCCCCACTAGCCCTAAAAATAGATTATTGCTATATTAATCTTATTTCTTTTAGATTCAACTTATTTCAAAAACAGTTTATTGCTTTTAGTACAAATTCTTTCTACAGTACTGAAGCTGACCGATGTTAAATTAAGCAACTGAAAGAAAAATATTTCAGTAACAAGTTGAGCCACACAATGTCAGACAGATGAATGGATGTATTGTCGGCTACAGGTTCAAACAAAATGCATCTGTTGTTAACTGTAGAGACCCTTCATTTGGGTAAGGATCATTTCTACTCTACCAGTGCTTGAGGGCTCCCAGAACATGAAGAAACAGATTTTTTTTTTTGTTTCTAATTCCCCACTGCAGGTGTAACGCTCCAAATCTCAGACCCTCCTCCCATTCAAACACTTACAGAAAATAAAAATTGTCTTTTAAAAATAAATCTTGGGGGCCAGCGGGGTGTAGCTCAGTGGCGCGGCACCTACCTGGCAAGCACGAGGTCCTGAGTTCCAGCCCCGGTGCCAAAAAAAAAAAAAAAAATCTTGGCTTCTCACTCTCTGGAACCATGGGGTGAGCCTGATTTTTTGTCTTCTTTTTAATAGTAGACTATATTTTAGAGCTGTTTTAGAGTTACAAGAAAGTTGAGGAGAAGGTATCAAGGCTTCCCATCTGCCCGACCGACTCCCTGTACAGGAACTCCCCGGCTTCCCCATTACTAACCTCTTGTCCGGACCACGACTTTTTGATGGGACAGCCCAGGCAGCTATTCTTAAATTCTCTGACCTTAAGAGAACAAAGAAATGGACAGAACCATCCGTGGTCCAAATAGAACTCACTCCGTCAGCTTTAGGATCATTTTCCTCCTAAGTACTCTGCCACTGCAGGGACCCAGAGGCAGCCTCCCCAGCAGCAAGCCAGGCAGGGCAGGGGACAGGGAGCAGGAGGCAGAAATGGGTGCTGCCGGGCCGGGGATTTAGCTCAGTAGTTTCGCCGCCTGCTGTGCAGGCGCAAGGACCCAAGTTCGATACCCGGTACCAAAAAAAAAGAAAGAAAGAAATGGGTGCTAGCAGGAGCCTGAGGACAGCAAGTTTCAACAGGGTGCTTTTGAAGTGATTGTTGGCTACATTATCTTATTTAATTGCAGTGGGATAATCCTTACAGGGGTAAACTATTTATTAAAAACAAGACCGTAAAAAAAAAAAAAAAAAAAAAAAAAAAGGCCGTGCAGCAATCCAAAAATCGTGGTGGTACTGTTATCCGCAGGAGTTGTCCCCAAAATGGCTGTCGGGGTCTGCTGGGCTAGGAAGGGCCTCTTTCTGGTGCCTGGCCCTTTTCCTACACCAGCTTTTAATTGCTAATGAATTAAACTTTCAGAGGAGATAAGAATAATGCTGTTTTGTTTGCACACAGACTGCATGACTAGCAAGGATGATATAAATAAAACCATTCCCAGCTTTATCTGCGGGTGGACGAGCAGCGCCTGTGTTCGAGTGAAACTGGACGGCTCCCACCTGAGATTAGGCTGTTACCGTGCACGCCAAGGGTCACACACTGTTAAAACCCTGAGCTAATATGCCCACTTAAGACGTTAGGCCTAATTATGCTATTTGTCAGTAGGGAACCTGTTGCCCAAACCTTAAGCATCCTGATGCACCAGTGCTGGGCTGAGCTCTGTAAATACGCCAAGTGGTCTTTGTAGGATTTGCGCTAACTGTGCTCCATGATGCTTATGAAAATGGGCAAGACCCAGGCCATGTGCATTCTGTACCCCCGGGTGGTCCTGTAACTATCATAACAAATAAATGTGAAGGGACAATGTTTGTGCCTTTATTTGGGGAGCTCACTGTAAAAATCTGCACGCATCTCATAAAACACAGAGTCCTCTATCCATCAAGTTGACCAGGTGACTAGGAAAGCGGCATTTAGGGTCTTATCTTTTTGTTCACGTAGGGAATGGCCTTGTGACCAGAAGAAGTGACTGATGTCCAGAGTTCTGCGTCATGGTTTAGTCTTAGCTTTAGGAGAATCAAGGTCCCTGTGGCTTGTGTTCTTTGTCAGTAAGGAGATGTGGTGTCCTGTGATAAGGACACTAACCATTATTTTAGTTGTATGCCGAATGCAAGAATCCTCTGATAATATAAAACCATTCAGTATCGCTAGAAATGTATGTGTGTGTGTGTGCACATGAGAAGGTCAATTCAACTAGGACAAAAATCTTTATCTGAGACGCACCCACCACCAAGACATTTAAAAAATTAATTTAATTTGATTAATTGGAGATTGAAATCACACACCAAGGCCTTAGAAAATCTCATGGTGATTTCAATCAGGTGGATCATTTCATATCTCAATTGTTTCCTGTGGCTTCCAGGCAGAATCATAAACTCTAGTAGTTTGTGCAGCAACTGTTCACCTCCT
This sequence comes from Heterocephalus glaber, assembly GCF_053883595.1. Lineage (NCBI taxonomy): Eukaryota > Metazoa > Chordata > Mammalia > Rodentia > Bathyergidae > Heterocephalus > Heterocephalus glaber. The sequence goes on along the minus strand of NW_028258296.1, from coordinate 22,672,254 downwards.
GACACATTGGACTCTGACTCCAACAAGTAGAAGCTTGGGTCTCCCCAGCCATCCAAATTCTTTCTGCTAGCCCCCTTTAAAACACTCAAAACCACCCTCAAAGCCCCTCTTAACATTTGACATTCAATATAATCATTTAAACTCATTTAAAAATTCTTCACCTTGCCCAAAAGTAAGTTATTTATTCCCTAAAGCATTATCCTTTTCCCTGTATCCTGTATTTCTTCCTATAAGACTCCCATTCTGACCACACTTCTACCCAAAATCTACTGTTGCTCTCCACTCTGACTTCTAACTTTTCATTGTCCCCAACTGTCACTTTTACTTAAGCATACTCCTATTTGCTCAATTTTCCCAGCTTCTCACCATCCTAATCCATTTTTAAATACTACTTTTGTCCTATTACAAACTCAACCGAGAACTTTTTACTATGGTATCTGGCTCACCATTTTTCTTGCCTCTGCACCAATCAACCATGCATGCATTTCCCAAGCATTTACTGAGCACCAAAAAGGCACTCTGCACTGCTTTAAGCATTTCGAAGAAAAAAATAAATAGATGTAACCCTGTTCTCTAAGAGCATACAAGTGAAGATAGACATGTATGTATCAGCCATTGATGAACTCAGTGTAGTAAAAGCAATAAAGAGGAGCACAGGGGAGCAATCCAGAGCAGAGCAAGGGTACGAATTGGGCTGTCACCTCTTCCTCCCCAGCCAAACATCTCTCCCCTCTGCAGCACAACATCATGGCTTGGCTCAGATCTTCCCCTGTTCCATATATGAAAGGCCCCATTTTATCCAAATCTTGGCTATTTCATAAGATCGTATTTGCTGCAGTTGAGTCATCATCTCCAGACCCCACTTACCTCTACCACTGGGAAATTTTGGAGTTACAGCTCACAGCACCCAACTTAGAATTTTTCTTCACTTGTGTTCCTTTGCCTTCTCAAATAGATTGCAACCTCTAATTTGAGAGGAGATCATTATGTCTCAATACTTCATATCCTTCACAGTGTGCTGCTGGGAACACAATAGGCACTCAATCACAAACATCAATTGAAAAAAAATGGATAATTGATACCTAGGTTTTTTTCTGACCACCTCCCTGTCTTATGTCATCATAACACAACATCTACACATAATAGGCACTTAATAAAAGGAACACTGTGTGAGATACAGGAGAGAACAAAGACTTGGGGATTGAAACTGACTCTTGAGTTTAACTCCTCATTCAATACCCTGGTTGTTTCTTTTGGGCAAGTTGAGCTTTACTGAGCCTAAAGTTCCTTAAATGCAAAATGAGGGCTACTACATGCAAACTTCATTCTTATTTGGGAGATGAGCTGAGAAGTCTGTGTAGGTATAATGCCTAGCACAGTGGTTGGCACATGTTAAGGGACCAAAATATGCTAGGTCCTGCCTCTTCCTCCATCCCCCCTCCTCTATCCATCCCACCTCTTCATGCTGGGCAGAATTTGGCAAAAAGCACCAGAGATATTTAAAACTTCAACACCTTTGTGCTTTTGGTTGCAAAACAGCACTATAAGCTTTTCTCAAATACCCAACATAAAGTCTAGTAAGGACTAGATAGCATTCGTGATGCCCAGCTTATCACAGGGAAGATGTTAGTTTATGTATTATTTGCCCTTATTATGTGGGCATAAAAGTAATAAAAATTTTGTGATAGCTCTCAAAGACCCATGGTACTCTACATTTGAGACTGCTCTCCATTCAGTCTGCTTGCATGTGAGACCCAGGGAAATTGCTGTACATTCTTCTACCCACAGAAAGAGTTAAAAGTTCTACTACAAAAGGACTCCGTGTTCTAACTCTAAATGTCATGGGAACATGGCCTGGAAAAGCTGAGGGCCATTGCATTATACAATTACCTATTTACTGGGGACAGTATATTTAATAACTAATCATCTAATCTAATAATAGTGAAGAATATCAGACTCAAAGGTCAAGTGTTTAAAATTAGGGAGAAAGCAGCCTTAAAAATACATTTCAAAGAGCCTCACAGATCAACAAGTCAGCCTGCAATCCTACCATGCCATCAACAGTGCCGACCTGTTAGGGGGATCAGAAATGTCACTATCTTTCAAACTCGGGATATTTATTATAGCTGCACTATTCACAGGAGCTTTAATTCCATGAGGTTTCTTAGTCAGCAATCAAGATTATTTCAACCTGTACAATGGCATATTAGCTCTATGAAGAAAAAATGATATACTAGGAATGTTTTGATACCCTCCTTTAAAAAATATATTTTCATTTTTAATTAAGACATAATAACTACATATTTATGAGTATACTGTGACATTTCAATACATGTGTAACAATTTGCAATTGCTAGACTAGGGTAATTGGTTGATACACTTTTAATGAGAGCTTTCACCCAAATTGTTACTTTTCCCTTGGGACTTTCTTGCGTTGACAACTTCTATTTGCCTGCATTTGTGGTAAACCCTTCTGGACCTCTTTCTCAGAGATCTAAGTGATCATCATTCCTAGAGATGGCATGGTACAACTTCTTCATTTTTTTAAGCTCCTGAAAAATATCTCATATTGAGGGCCGGGGATTTAGCTCCGCGGTATCGCCTCCTGCTGCGCAAGCCCAAGGTACCCGAGCTCGATTCCCGGTACCAAAAAAAAAAAAATCTCATATTGAAAAGTCACCTTTTGTTTCTCACCTTGGAAAGCCTGGGTGGGCACTCTTTCCCCTTCTTTAACAGAGGAAAACTCTTGTCACATTTCAAATTCCATAGCTGGATCCCTTGAAGAATCACATTTACTGTTGACTCTCCTTGGCATCTGATCATGCACATTTGGCTGGCAAGCACTTCTTCTAGGAAAAATTAAATCATAAAAAGCCTGTGACTGTCAGGATAGATAGGTCATGCTGACGTAACAAGTGAACCCTAAAATGCCAATGAGTTATCAAAACAAAGGGAGATTTATTTATTTTTCCCCATACCATGAGACACAGTGCTCAAATGGCTCCTCAGACACCCAGGCCAAAGCTCCACAAAATTATTCAGAGGCCCAGACTGAACATTACATCATTTGGTCAAACCCCCACAGCAGAAAGAAGACACAAGGATTTTACCAGCACTCGTCTACGCCTAGGACCAGAATGAACATCTTCCCACTTCAGCTTACAGTCCCTTAGCTACAACTTGTCACAGTTCCCCAAAGCACCAGGAAATGTGGTTCTCCCTGTATGCAGAGCCAGGGGAGAACAGAAATGTTTAATACAAACAGACACATCACCACTGTTTACATTAAGATTTTATGCGTCAAGAAGAATGAAGCCAACAGGAAAAGTTGAACATAAAGGAAATCTCTAAAGTTAGATAACTAGGGGATCCAGAGTAACAAAGAGAATAAAAATGCTGACTGTGCTTTTGTCAAGATAAATGAAAATTCCTATTCTGTTCTTAATTCCTTGATTTTTACAAACTGTTGGAAGATGTATGCCTAGGTTTGACATTTTAGGAAATAAAAGAACAGTCAAGGAAAAAGGTTGACAATAATTTTAAAATGTGAGGTCAAGAACAATTAAGGAAAAGAGCAGACTTTTCTATTTCCTCCCAAGTTTTTGTTTTTTTTGTTTTTTGGTTTTGGTACTGGGGATCGAACTCAAGTCCTTGCGAGGCAGGTGACAGAACCACTGAGCTAAATCCCCGGCCCCTCCTCCCAAGTTTTAATCTGTCCCTCCCCATTTATACACATTCTTATGATACAGTTTTCTTTTTTTTTGTTTTCCTGTTGCATGGAGTATTGTTTTCCACCCTTTAACTTTCAGTCTATGAGTTTCTTTTTTATTATTATTATTTTATTTTATTGGTACATTTTAGGTAGACAATATAACTTCATTCTCCATTGGAAATTTGCATCTTTACATAATCTCTCTTGGTTCTTATTTTTCCCCCTTCCCCTGCCCTCTCTTCAACCCCTCCATCCCTCCCTATATAACAAAGACTTTGTTTCCATTTTTTCATTTTCTCATATTAATTCCATTGATATAGTTTTCATTCCTCAAGGAGGCAACATCACCCCAGCCCTACAGCAGGGGACACAACTCTGCTATTTTTCATTGCTTGTCTAAAGGGAGGAAGCCACCCACCCTCTTTGGAGCATGATGCCCTGTGGAAAATAATTGTGAACGTTTAGCATCTTTTAGCCAAAAAAAGTGCTGGCCAGAATGGTGCGATAAGATTCCTCTATCTTGGAAGAACCTGACTTACAATTCAGCCATTCTCTGCCACTTACATAAGAGCAAAGCCATGTCAAAAAAAGAAGCCACAGTGAGACTGAATGCTCATCATTGCAAGAGTGGCTGCAGGCCCTCCAGTTGGACTTTTCATTAAGCAAGAAAATAAACAATAATCTAAGATAAACTGAGAACTACTTTGTTCCAGGCAAGATACTAAGCACAGTACATGTATTACAGTTCTCCAAAATGGGGTTATGCACCCAGGATCTGTGCATAATGATACTAAAATAGTCAGATATTTATTTCTGGTTTTTGGCAATCTTATTATTTAATTTCCATTTTTGTGTATTTAAGTATTTATATAACATATATCATCATGTTACCTGTATAAAAAAGTATATACTGTACTCACACATATATAGATAGATAGTACACAAATGACAGTTTGCTGGGGTTTTTTAAACCGATGAGACAGGATTATTATTATTATCCTCATTTCCAGAAGAGGAAAATGAGGCCTAAGGAGGTTAAAATGACTTGCTCCAAGTGTCAGAGCTGGTAAATGGCAGAGCTGGGACTCCAAGTGCCTGATTCCAAAGTCTATGCAATCTAATGTGATCATTAAAGGAATTCCTTGCGTTCAAAGGCTGGTGCTTGAAAACTAATCTCATTTGTGCCTGCAAAAATGCCAACCTCTGGAGTAGAAGAAACTCTATACTTTGATCATCTTCCATACTGAATTAGGAGGAAAAGCTGAAGAAAAGAAAGCAAGGGAAGCAAAGCCAGTCACTAGCTAGAATCCAAAAAGGATTTAGAGAGCGAAAATCAAAGGGAAATGGTACAACGTTTGGTCAGGCACTCTATTCCTCATCCATCCTTTAATGCCCTTCTCCAGAACCAGTCTCCTTCCTGGCGCAGGGGCTCCATTGTCTGTGCATGCGGTAATGGACGTATCCAGATTCCTAGCACTGGAGAGCTCACAGGCAATCAGCGTGGATTGAGACACTTAGAGCTTGTCTTTGCTGATTGAGCACGGAGGGGTATGGATCCCCATGTGGTCCTTAAAAGCTACACCCACGGGAGAAACATTTTACGTTGTTCAAAATACTTGGAGCTATGGTTGTTATCTTCAATTTTCTTAACTAGTAATGAGCTATCCTTGGAAGTGTTCAACCAAAAAGCACTAGACTCTCTATAGGACATTCATTATAAAAAGGCTTTGAAGCTTAGGGAAAAGTTGGAAGTTCAGGAAAAAAAATTTTTAAACAACTTTATATGGTAACACATCTTTTTAAAAAATAAGTGCAATAAAATTCCTTAGAAGTTCCCACGTTTCTTCAGATATCTTTGAGGCAGTGATAAAGATTAAATTCTTAAAAATCACTATCAAACCCCTTTGTGCAACGTTTGCATAAGTTCTCAAACAATGAGACTGTTTTCATGTAAATTTCTTTTCAAGGAGATTCCTTCTTTCTGAAAGCTGGGTAACTGTAGCTGAGATACACAAAGCAACATTTTATTGCCTCCTATGGAAGACCCTTTCTACTAATGATCTGAAAACTGGTGTTTCATGCTTAGTACTAGGTGATCTGTGATTCAAAAAGTGGCAAGAGAAAGTGGGGCCTTTATTTTTGAGTTAATCACTTCTGAGAAGATGGTGGGAGGGCTCCCCAGACCTTCAGGAGCCCTGGACTCCAAAATGCCCTCCACAAAACCCTGCGATCCAAGCAGTTGACCCTGTTACAGGTGTGACCACAAGAAAGAAAAGCAAAGCGATTCACCAATACATGCCTGCTTTCAGTGAGAAACCCTGGCTCTCTTCTCTAACTGCCCTTGCCACCTTGCTAGCTAGAATCAGAGTGACCAAAAATTAACATGAATATATAGAAAGGTAAATTTTTTTAGAACTATAAAAAAGCACTGGTTGCCCATGAGGAACAAAGCTTTCTCTCCTTTGAGGTTTCCCTGTAAAAAAGAAACAACTCTGTTCACTTTTTGAGGGGTTCTCCCCCTTGGATATTTCTATCTGAAAATTATAGTGAAACAATTAGACTCTCTCTCCCACCCCAAGCCTCCCCTTATTTCTCCTGAGTTCTCTAATTCCTGAGCACTCCTCAGGCAGTTCAGTTCCCTACAGTAACATTGTTTGTGGTCGTTCTCAAACTCCACCGTGTTAACCCTTCTGACCATCTGCAGAGAGCTCTGCTGCCTGATCATGTTTGAGTTTCAAAGAGAAAAGGCTCACGCCAGCTAGGATTGCCCAGTCCTCAAGGCACAGGGCACAGAAATGTCAGCACCAATGGCAAAGTTCAGGATATAACTGTGCCTGCTAATTTAATCATTTACCATGGACTACAAGTTATCTTAATCTTCTGTGCAATCCTTAAGTCAGCAGTATATTTTTGTGTAATTGAATACTGACCTTACTTGGGAGAATTTAAAGATCTTGTTTTTTAGCAGATATTGTTAGAGATGAAATGTTTCCACTGGGGGAGGCATATATGTCCTCTCCACTGCGTGAGCTTGTTCCTGGCCACCTTTGCCTCATCCTGGTGGCCTTCCTCCCTGCCACCACCACCACCACCCCCGGATATCCACATGTCCCTTCCATTCCACTTTCATTTCTTATTTTTCTGTGATTTTTTTAAAAATTTGCCTATGATTCTCTTTCGAGGACTCCGCATGGGCACTTAGGGAAACTAGAAGGGCTCTGTGCAGAATCCAGGGATGTGAGTGAGTGAGCTGGCCTTGTCCCCCAAGGGCACATTCTGTGCCTACTGTCCTTTCCAGATCCCTGATGTATCACCAGAGAAGCAAACACAACAAGGCCAAGATGTCTTCATTTTCTGTCAAAGCCAGGCCTCAACTACAGTGTGATTGAGGCGCTGGACTTCCATGACCAGCCGGTCAGAATCCATCAACAGCTGCTGCAAACAGGGCTGAAGCAGGAAACAGGAGGCAGTGGGAGCCAACAAGGGCCGAGCCTGCAGCTCTGTGTGTGACTGGAGCAGAGAGAGGACGGGCCCGTGGAAACCCCAGCAGCAAGGGAAAAACAGATTGACTCTCAGTGACTCATTTAGCTCCTGGATTGGACAGATCTCTCCCCTGCTGGCGATTTGGCTCTGCATCAATAGTTCGGATACCAGGCTGAATAGCTTAAAATAATTAGGAGGAAAAAATCTGCAAAACTGCTAGCCATCCAACTCTATACTCTGTGCTGAAAGACACAGGACAAATGACATCTAGGTTATTAAATATGAAGTCACTGGATTTGCTGCCCATTTGGTCCAAAAGCAGAAAACTGGATAAAACTCAAATTTATAATTCAGTGTAGATGGCCTGTTTGTCCTTGAGGCAATCCATGAATTTTGGCCGGGCAGGCGTAGTGACATGTGGAAATAATGGGGGGGGGGGGGGCAGGGGATGAACAACGTTTGATTTCACCCCCACTCAGCTTCCACCCCCTGGGAAAAAAATGAAAATGTCAATAAAGAGTGTGAATGCTAAGAGAAATGGAATCTGAGCCCAGAGTTTAGTAGCTGGCAGTTTAAACTTTATATACTTTAGGCCAACAGGCGGCTGGATTTCCTGTACTTTATATCCAATGTACAAAAACAGAAGCAACAGGCTCATTTGGTATCAGTAAAGGTCAGTTAAAATTATAGAGACATCCTTTGGAGCAAATCCCCAGTCTTGTATTTGCATATTTATGAACTAGAGATTATGACAAGCCATTCCATTTATTAGAGCAGTGCTGCTATAGTTAATAGTCTGTCAGCATTTCCATTATAAACCCCGTTTTTCAGTGTTTTAATATCTCAGCTGTTAGAAATCACATCAGGCTGAAAAGTGGTCCTCAGCCTCTTGAGCCCAGGGTGGGGCGAGCCACTGGTGGTGGTGGTGATGGTACTTTGGAAGCCAACAAAGGCATTTAAATCAAGCCAACAGTTTTAACACTGAGCATTCACAGTAAAAGTAAAATCAAGGATTTTGAGAAGGTTGAATTCTCCTTCCTCACTGCTCCCAAATCTCTTCTCTTTCTTGTTATTAGCAAGGGTCTCCTTTCCTAATCATAGGGAAGACTATTAGAGTTTTAGGGCAAAGATTCAACATGTAGTCTCACCTCATCAACAGAACACAGATGATGAAAGCATTCATTCATTCATTCACTCATTCACTCATTTACACAATCACAGAGGCTGGCACATCCAAAATCTGCAGCATAGGCAGATAAACTGGAGACCCAGGGAGGACTTGATTGTGCACTTCCAGTCTGAAGTCTGCTACAGAATTCTCTCTTCTTGGTGTGTGTGGGGCGGGGGGGGAGTGAAATCTTTTCCAAAGGACTTCACCTGATTGGATGAGGCCCGCCTGCATTATGGCATGTGAAATTAACCATTAGAAGGGTAATTTGCTCTATTCAAAGTCTACCGATTTAAATAAATCTTGTCTAAAAAAAATCCCTTCATGGCAACATCCAGGCATTTTTGACCAAATATCTGAGTACTGTGGCCTAGACAAGTTGACACATAAGATTAATAATCACGGATATGAACAATATCATATTTTAAGTACCTCCTATATAGCAAGACTTGGGTTTGACTCTGGTGACACAAAATTAATAACACAGTACTTGTCCTCAAGGAACTTACAGTCTAGACCATAAACGGGTGCCCAGATTTCACAACAAAATTACCAACATTTTCACAAGAAAATATCAGAATCCATGGCTGGTTCCATGTTTTGCTTGCCCTCTTGGATACCTCAGGATATGCCCTACAGAGTGGTACATTGTGGGTGTGATTTTAACTGGGTTTTCGAGCAAAAGGCCTGGTATCCAGGGACTCCTCACCACTCAGGAAGACAACTTGCTCTTTCCAAACCAAGATCTCATACATTTGACCGGACACTAAGCTGCCACATAACTCAGTGATACTTGAAACTCCCTTGGGATTTGAGGAGAAATTGGAAAGCAAAGAAAGAGGAAGCAGGTTGTCTTCTCATTAATAAGTCATTCATTCAAAAAAAAAATCAGTCTGGAATCCTGCTATATGGCTCCCTGATACATTCTAGAAGGAGTCACACAAATATATCCTCAACCAGACAACCTCCACAGGGAAAGTTGGAATTTCCCACACAACCTGGCGGAGTTTTCAGCATTCCCCTCCACATAGAAGTGCATACCAACCCCAAAACCTTGATCAGAAGAGTACAAGGAGACCCCATTTGTGTAACAAGCTGGCCCCACTATTTCTGACTGTGAGAATTGCATTAAGCCCTAGAAGTAAATGCCCTGGCCTTCTCTTCTAGCTTTCTTCTTGGGGTTGGTGACCTTCCTTTTATTCAGAATTTGTCATACTCTTGGACACACAGAATACACTTCCCATCTCCTCCTAGGAGGTGACAGAATATCACCACTGTATCATCCTGTTTTACTTCATTTGAAACATGAAAAGTACATATAAATATACAAATGACAGGTGCTGCTACTGTTGCTTGTTGCCTGAGGGGGACGAAAGGAGAAGGTCAAAATGTGTCAATTCAATCCCTATCAAGAGTTGCAGAATATCATTTAGCCTGGGATTTAGCTCAGTGGTTCCACCGCCTGCCTCACAAGCCAAGAGTCCAGAGTTCGATCCCTGGTACCAAAAAAAAAAAGTTGTAGAATATCATTTAAAGTACAGCTGCCCTTAGTGCCTATGAGCTTGGCTCTGCTCTACTTCTGCCCTTAGACTTACGTAATGGCTTTCAGCAGCATCACTGAAGGGGAAGAACAATTACGTAATGAGACACACACCAGGATGTGTGTAATTATGTAATAAGAGCCTGCCTCACTGTGCTAGGCTGGTCGCCAATAACCACCTAGTCATGCTATTACATTCCAAGAACATATGCCCTCGAGGCATACTGAAATTATTCTAAGGGTTTCCAGAGGAAAATTGGCTGATCAAAACAGAATCTCAATATTGTTTAAAAAACAATAACATAAATTTTTAAAAGTCTGATCGTACTAGTTTGAAAAGTGACAGAAAAATTATTCCTGACCTAACAAAACCTAGAGCATAAGACAGAAGTGTTGTGCTACAGTTCATTCAGGTCACCACAGGATTTAAAATGACAGAATAGCAACAAGAAAAAGACAGAAGCCAGACTTCAGGTGACGTGGGAGCCTCTTCGTAGTTGGCCAGAGTTCTGACTGAAGCACAATCATTTCTCAACCAAGACTCAGCTCCTTCAGGACACTGCAACAGACACTGCAAAGGCATTTTAAACTTTACACACTTTGACTTCTTGTTGTTCTGATAATTACCGAATCAAAAAAAAATCTCAGAAATGTGAGAGAATGAGACTTTGTTTTGCAGTTAAAATAGTGTTCAACAGTGCTTTCCCTAAAGTGAAAGCATGCACTAGGATAGAGTTCCCAAAACTTTTTATAGTACAACTCCCCTCTCTCTCCAACACCTAATGCTTTTTCTGCAAACCAATTAGGTCCCCACTCTCCTACTCTTCTTATTCATGTATCAGGAATGAAACCTCGTGTGTCCACAGTAAGGCAGGAAGAGAGTGGAGAGACAGTTTTGCATTTTTATGATATTGGTTTACTCCTTGGATGGATGTAGTTGTCTCCATAATCAGTACAAGTTCTCATATCAAGGCAAATAAAAATAGGCATGTGTAATATGCTCCAAATATCAACTGATGTGTTTTTTGTTGTGGTTTCAGAGCCTTAATATATAGACACTTTGTTACTATAATGAGCTGAATTGAATTCCTCCCAAATTCATGTGTCGAAGTCCTAGTACCTTGGAATGTAACTGTATTAGGAGTTAAAGTTTTTGAAGAAGCAATTACTTAAGATGAAGTGGTTAGGGTGGACCCTAGTCTAACATGATTAGTGTTTTATAAGAAGAGGACATGTGGACACACAGAGACATACTAGACAGGGATGACTGTGTGAAGACACAGCAAGAAGGTGGCTGTCTGCCAGCCAAGGAGAAAAACCTCCAAATCAGCCAAAGGTGCAGACATCTTGAACTTGGACTTCAGTCTCCAGAACTGGGAGAAAATAGTGTCTGTTATTTAAGCCACGCAGTCTGTGGTATCTTGTTGAAGTAGCCCTGGAAAACGAATATGGTTACTGACATACTAGCTCAACTAACATTTTTTGAACGATGCTGAGAATCAGTAATGAGAATAAAATGTTGAGGGAGACAAGATCCATGTTTCAGCTCTTACAATTATCAAATGATAATTTTGACAGGACATACACATGAAAAGCAACAAATATAGGTGTGGGTTTTAATCTACTATGTGTATGACATTTCCAAAATGCCATTTTAAGATAATTTTTAATATGTTAAGTTATCTTAAGGATATCAGCAGAATATTTGTTATCTTAAACAACAAAAGTATTCAATAATTAAACTACTAGCCTGCAAATAATAGCTCAGTTTAGCCCTAATCTAAATCCCCATTGAGCCAAATTTGAGCCAAAGCTATAGAAATATTGGTAGTTCGCTGGAGTTGGCTTTTGTCTACTTCAGGTAGCATGTACCTTTCTAACTCCTATTTATGTCATGCAACTCACTTGAAGTTGGCTATGGTATGATTGTTTACATCCCAGACATCATGGAATGTTACAGGACAAGTCTCCCCTTCTCCTGAGCCTGTTGTTAAACCTTTGCCAGCACGCCATACCATTGCGCCCCTGTCAACAGGCCATCTCAAAGACATTTAGAAAGTCAATCCACGACAGAAAATGTTATAGGGGTAAAGATGGATATAAAAATATAAGAGGTATTGAAATGAATAAAGTGAAAGATTCTAATATATTACCTAGAGCAGTAGTTCTCAAACTCTTTGACCTGCATCCAAACCACCCGGATATTCAGCGTGAGACCAGGGATTTACAATTCTATCAAATTCCCATGTAATACTACTGCTCTAGATTTCCAGTGTGGCTATTTCTCTCACCAGAAGTCAGTTCTCGTGTTTGCCACCTGGTTGAAAAGGGGTGGAGTTGCTTGGCAGGCACAGCTAATTCCATTGGATTGGCAGCTCTTGGTAAAGGAAATCAATGGCTGAGTATAAATAATTTTTAAGCTAAAGCCCAGTGAAATGTTCCCTGGGGACCCACAAGCTACACAAAGCTCAGAAAGCAGCACTTCTCAATGGCACCTCCAGTATGGAAAAAATGCAGGCCAAATACCTTCATCTAGTGCTTACCGTATTTTTACTACACCTATGTAAAAGGTAGTTTGAGGGGCTAGGGATTTAGCTCAGTGGTTCTGCTGCCTACTTTGCAAGCACAAGGTCCTGAGTTCGATTCCCTCCTCCCCGAAAAAAGGTAGTTTGAGTTGGCATCTACAAGAAGACTCAGTCTTAGAGCCACAGAAAATTATTTGTTTGGAAAGCAGCACTCCATTAAGACCTGAGTGCTGTTATTCATATTGGATGTTACAAGGCAAACCATGCCCCCCGAGAAGCAAAAAACAACAAGCCACAAAGACAAGGAGAATGCCAACGTGACACAACTGGTAAGATAGGTATACAGTAACATGATCTCACAAAACAAGGATAATAAAGTCCATTGTGGGAAATCGGGGAATGTAGCTCAGTGGTAGCATGCTCAAGGCTGTGGGTTCAAGTCCACAGCGCTGTAAATGAGCAAATAAATAAATAAATCCATTGCATTCTTATGTCTTACTCTATAATGTTGGAGACCTGAAATTTGATTGCAAATGGTTTCTACAAAACATCAATTGGTATATTTTTCAAATTACATTCCCAAACAAACTGATTAAAATTGAATACAGGTTGAAGTTTGGTTCTTTTCTAACTATCCAGTTACTGAACATTGATAACACTGTGAAAAATGAAAAACCTTAGATGATCAATAAGAAATTGTTCAAAGAAATGATTCTTGCCAAACAAAACATCCATGAGATTGAAAATAATTTTCATTGACAAAGCATGTGCCTGGTGGGCATTCCAGAGGAATGTGATGGGAATAAACTTGATTAAACTTTTGAAAGAGTTTTTACTTGTTGGGTCAGATCTTCCTGCTGAATCCTTCAGTGTCAAAATACTGCTTTGCTTTTCATACCTGCTCTGGGCAACCCCTCTCCCAACCTGTGTTGTGTGAATTCGAGCCCTGCATTGTGAGTTCCTGGATTGCTCAAGAAATGTTTGGGCTATAATTCTGAAAAAGGTTTCTGTTCACCCATGTCCTATGTGAGAATTTTAACCAAAGAAAGAAGGGGAAGGAAAGAAGTTAACCTCAAAAGCGAACTTGGGAACCACTACAAACATGGAAGCCATGCACATACCAGGCTGTCAGTCAGCCTTTCCTCAGGAGGCTGTTTGTGGGCTTCTCAGCTCTTGGATGATAATCTGGAAATAATGAAGAACTCTTTTTATGTATGTTATTGTACTAAATATCTAATAAAAGTTAAGTATCACAAAAGTTAATACAACATTAATTATAAGTTAAAACAATAATATGATACTATTTCATCCAACCCCAAATTGGCAAAAAAAAAATTTAAGTAAGAACATAGGATTTGGTAAGGAAACAGTGAAAAGATTGAACCCTCAAAGAACAGTTTGTGGATGTATAAATTGATATGTAGAGGACAACTTGGTAGTATTTATCAAAATTCCAAATACCCCTATCCCAAGAAGCAGCAGAAAGTATATGATCCACAGACTCTAGACCTAAAGAACTTGAACTCTAAACGTGGCCTTACCTCTCATAAGATCTCAACAAAGTTACTTAACCTCTCTGAGGTTAAGTTTATCATCAGCAAAATGAAGATAGTCATAATATCTATATCTCAAAGTTTATAAAGTGCTCACAATGGAGCCTGGCATATAAGAAGCATTGTATAATCTAAAACACAATTCTAGGAAAATATTCTATAAAACTTTGAGCCAAATAATCTAAATTCAGTGCAACTCTGCTTCTCACAGCCTATCCATGTGAGCCAACTCTAGAGAGTTACTCTCCATCACTGAGAAAAATATAAATAAATGTTGATACATCTGTGTATTGAATAGTTTACATCCCTTTAAAGAATGATATAGAGTTCATAGAGTTACATATACCTTAAGAACAACATATTTCTGAGTATAAAAATGAATTTTTAAAACAGTATGTTCAATATAACCCCTATTGTAAAAGCAAATTCTGTGTGTGTGCATGTGTGTGTGTGAGAAAAGGCACAAGACATACTTAAAAGTGATTACTTCTGAGGTGTGAGATCAGAAAAAAATGGAGTAATGGGGAGACGAATTGGAGAAATGGGGAGATGAAAGGTTCAATTGTTACCTTGTATATTTCTCTATTGTCTGAGCCTTTGAAAGTAAATTGGAATTATTTGTATAATTAAAAAATATTTTCAACCATTAATCTGAGCTTAATCTAGGTTTAAATAATTATTCTCCCCCCACCCCTCGCTTTCCCAGTACTGGAGATTGAACTCAGGACCTTGCCCTTGTGAGGCATGCACAGGGCCATTGAGTAAATCCCTGGCCCCTATGTTCTCTCTTTTTTAAGATTCAGAGTTATAGCCATGAGGTGAATGTTACTGTTATTATTGACATAAGTGACCAGCCAGAAAATGAGACTGTATGAATAGTCCATTTAATTAAATGTTTTGGACACTGAGATCTATGTCAGTGTAAATTGTGGAAACACTTAGGAAATAAGCTTTCATTGTACTGTACAGAGTGATAATGAGATTTGGCCAGTCTCTCAGAGATCTAGGCTTACCAGATCCTAAAGAAAAACAGGCTTTAAAATATTTCAAAAGTATCCCATGCTCCTAGGGCAGAAAAGCCGAGCTGGTCCCAGCACCCAGAATGAAGCTCCCCCGCCGCCATCCCACACTCCTAGGGCAGAGAAGCTGAGCCGGTCCCAGCACCTGGAAGGAAGCTCCCCGGCCGCCATCCCAAGCTCCTAGGGCAGGGAAGGTAAGCTGCGCAGGTGCCAAAAGCACCTCCCTGCCCGTGGAAATGAGAAGACATGTAAACAAGCCTCAAAAACAGACTTCTGGATCACCTACAGCAACCTCAAAGGGAAATGAGATGGAACAACCTGATACTCAACTACTTGGACTCTCTGAACTGGCAACAAAAGAGGATCTGGGAAAAATGAAATCAGAAATAATGACTCAGATACAAAGATTTTGCTCATGGTGCAAGACATGATTAATAAATCTAGAGAGGACATAGATTAAAAAATAGAGGATCTGAGGAACATGATGGAATCTCAACATGGGAAAGAAATGGAATCCATAAAACAAATGCAAACAGATTTCCAGGAGATTAAAAACTCCATCGAAAGTCTGCACAGCAGAATGAACCAATGTGAGGATAGAATTTCATATATAGAAGATAAGATTGCAATTAGTGTCCAGGAAAAGAAAAATTGCTTAAAATTGTAAGAGATGACAAGAAATCAATCCAGCAGCTGCTAGACGATGCAAAGAAGAATAACATTAGACTGATTGGAGTCAATGAAGAAACAGGAGAGAGTGCAGATGACATAAAAAAACTGTTCACAGAAGTGATGGCAGAAAACTTCCCAAGCAGGGGAAAAGAACTTGACATACAGATAAGTGAGGCATATAGGACTCCAACTAGCCTTGATAAAAAAAAAAACTACACATAGGCATATAATAGTTAGGATTCCAGAAACCCAACAGAAGAACAAAATTCTACAAGCAGTGAGAGAAAAGAAACAAATCCCATACAAAGGAAAGCCCATCAGAATCACAGCCAACTTCTCAGTGCAAACCCTCAAGGCAAGAAGAGCTTGGAGTGATGTATTTCAAGCCTAAAGGAAAACAGCCTCCAACCCAGATTGATGTACTCTGCAAAACTATCTTTCAAAATTGATGGAGAATAAGATACTTTCATGATAAAGAGCACCTCAGGAACTTCATGAATATCAAACTGGCACTCCAAAAACTTTTAGACAATACCCTAGGAAAAGACAATGAGGATCACAACCCCAGGAAACCCAGCAGAATGAATCCATTGGGCATGACAAATTAAACACAAAGGGGGATAATCCAACAAAAAGAAAAAAATCATGACAAGGCTTTTAAAACTTTTAACTTCATCTCCCTAATGAGTGTATAATTCAATCTTGTTATTGTACTGGTTAGTATTTTTCTGATTCTAGAGCTGCACACCTTTCCTTGTGCTATACTGGCTATTTATCTATCATCTTCTTATGTCTACATTTTCATTGGGTTGTCTATTAATGAGCTCTAAGAATTCTTTATATATTCTGGTCATAGGTTATATGCATTGTAAATATGGTCTGTTTAAGGACTACTTTTCATTTTAATGATGTCATTTAAAGTTCTAAATTTTGATGGAATCTCGTTTATTAATTTTTTTCTTTTATACATCATGTCTTTTGTATCCTAGGTAGTTCTTGCCTACCCTGAATTCACAAACATTTTCCCTTATAATTTCTTCTTAAAGTTTTATACTTTTAGGCTTTCTTATTTAGGTTCATAGATCCCTTCAAGTTATTTTCTTGTATGGAAAAAAAGGGTTGAAGTTAATTTTTTATATACGGATACCGGGTGTTCTAGTGCCGTTTGCTAAAAACACTATCTCTTCCTCGGCTTTTGAATTGAGTTTAGATTCTATAATATGCTAATGTTAAATAATCTTTCAAAACTCAGTGGACCATATATGTGTGGTTCTATTTCTAGATTCTCTGTTTTATTCAAATGATCTATATATCTTTCCTTACACCAACACTGCCTTGATTACTGTAGCTTTAGAAGAAGTCTTAAAATTAGGTACTAAACGTCTTCCAACACTGTTTTTCTTTTTAAACTTTTCTAGGTCCTTTGTACTCCTACCTAACTTTTAAATTTCAATATCCAATTCTTCATTTATAGCAAGTATGCACAGACGTCAATTTTTATATATACCTGGTGTTTTCTAATCCTGCTAAATTCAAATACAAGTTCTAGGGGCTCCTAGAGATTTCTTAGTATTTTCTCTGTAGATGATCATTTCATCTACACATAAAGATTTTGCTTCTACCTTGCCAATCCTATCCTAATTGTGTCATTTTATTGCCAGACTGTTTTGGTGGGGCCTAGGTTTCAAAGTTTAATGGACAGATAAAGAGTAAGCATATCTGCCCTTGTTCCCCACCTTAGGGAGAAAGCATTATATCTTCTCCATTCATATAAGGCATTCTCACTGGAAGTATGGAGTACATGCCTTTATTCTGTTGAGAAGGTTCTGTTCTACTTCTGTCTCCTGATAGCTTTTACCATGAACAGATGTAGAATTTAGTCCGATACTTTTTCTCCAACTACTGACAGGATCGTATGGCTTTTTCCTTTCCTCTGTTCAAATGATGACTTTTGGGGCTGGATCGTCCAATGCTGAACCAACACTGCCATCCTTATAATAAAACCACTTTCTACATACTCCCAGATCTGACTTCCAATGGTTTGTGTTGTTAAACAAATTTCTATCTATGTTCATACTTTTTTCTTCTGTTATCTTTATCCAGTTTTAGGATTAGCACAATGTTGAGTTCCTAAAATGAGGGGAGAAGTGTTCCTTCTTTTTTCTGCTTTAATTGTTTGATATAATTTATCAGCTAAAATGTATATGAGCCTGCCGTTGTCATATAGGTAGCTTTTCAAGCTAGGAATATACTTTCTTTAATAGGTGTTATTCAAATTTTATATTTCCTCCAGAGTTAGTTTCATTAATTTGTCTTCCAAGTTACATCTTAGAAGTTGTCAAATTTATTTCAAAGAAGATTTTTGTAATATGCTTTCTATATCCTTTTAAATTCTGTAAAATCTGTGGTAATGTCTCCTAGATCTTGATATTGTAATTTTAAAAATGTATAATTGATATTGTGTAACAGGAAGAAAAGGTCTGAAGGAGCAGGGGAAGTGGGAGGGGTAGGGGAAGTGAAAAAAGGGATAGGAAAAATATGAGAAAAGGAAAAAAATGGAAACAAGGTCTTTGTAAATAGGGAAGGGTGGAGAGGATGAAGGGAGGGCAAGGGAAGGGGAAAAAAATAAGAACCAAGAGACTCATGTAAAGGTACAAGATCCCAATGATGAATGTAACTGTATTTTATACCTAAAATGTACCAATAAACTTAATGGGAAAAAATATTTCAAAAGTGAGGTTCTATTAAAAATTGTAGTCTCAAACTGTGAAGCCAAACACATCAGCTGTTTCAGTTTATTGTCATAGGGAAAGCACAGTCGAATACTTGAAGGAAAACCAAAAGAAGAGTAAGCATTCTCCATAGCCAGTACTTTTATCTAATACCAATAATTTGCTTTGCCAAATTATCTTCAGAGATACTGCCTGACTGAAATGCTTCCGCTATTCGTGTATCTTTGTTTAGTCCATGGAATTGGGAAGTACTGAAGTTGAAGGAAGGGCCAAGGGAATATCTGAGTAGTGAAGTACTTGCTTAACATGCACAATGCCCTGGCACAATCCCTAGCACACAAATCCACTTGAAAGAGGACTTGGAGATCATCTAGCTCCATGTTCCCATTTTGCAGAAGGGAACACAGAGTCCTGGAAAGATCATGGGACTTTGTAAAAACACCCTTGCACAGCGGCCATGCCAATCTTCTCTGTATCATTCCAATTTTAGTACAAGTGCTGCCAAAGCAAGCACAGAGTTCGTGAAAACAAAACAAAACCACAGCTCAGGTTAACTGTGTGCCTTCTAATGTTTTGCTTTCCTCGTGGGTTGTGTGTGTGTGTGTGTGTGTGTGTGTGTGTGTTTTAATGCAATCTCTAAAAATATATGCATGGTAAAAATAAATATATAATATAAAAATATAATATAATGTAGAACCCTTAAGTTCCTAGTGAAGAGTTCTCATCCTATCCTTCTACTCCAAGTTCCAGCTCTTCTCCTTTGATATAATCACTGTTACCAGTACCTTGGACAGTCTTTCAGAGATAATTCTGTAAATTTCTAAGCAAATTTCTTTGTTTTCACAAGAACGTGTCATAGAATTATTCTCTATCAACTTTCTCCCATTCCCTTTAATCGCTGCATAATATTACATTGTACAATACATCAGAATTTATCTCATCCCTGTTGTCCCCTGTTGATAGATATCTAGATTCTTTCCAGTCTTTTGTATTACAAACATGCTGCTTTCAAAGAATATACTCACAGAGGTATCTTTGAGCATTTGGGCAAGTATGTGTTGAGTATGTACCACCTAAATTCTTTTTGAGAAGTGAATATTTTTTTTTGTACCAGGCATCGAACTCAGGACTTTGAGAGGCAGGCACGGTGCCGCTGAGCTAAATCCCCTGCCACCGAGAAGTGAATTATTTTGGTGAATGAATACCTTAGGGTATTTACAAGCTTACTTTTTATAAACATTGCCAAATTTTTCTCCAAAGAAGTTTATTAATTTACACTTCCACTAAGAAAGGGTAGGAGTCTAGCATTTACATTATACATAGAATAGTAATTATTTAAAGTTTTATTTATATGATTTTCCCCATCTAGTAAAGATAAGTTCCTTGAAGACAAAAGCTATAAGTTTAATTTCAGTGCCAATGACCATTTATATAGTCATCCATTCAACAAAATATTGACTGCACTGATTAAAATATAATTCTATTTCCTATAATGATAGACCAATGATCTCAGATTAAACTCCCTGCTGAGAAAAAGTAAAATAAGAGTGAGCAAAACTTTTTTAAAATCCAAGCCTCCCAAAACTACCAAAGAATGAAAAATTTCCAGTAAAAATCCTGGAGGGGCCAGGGAATTAGCTTAGTGATATGGAAGCCTGCCTCGAAAGCACAAGGTCCTGAGTTCGATCCCCAGTACCAAAAAAAAAAATTAAAAAAAAATGGGGCGAAAACAGAAGTCCTGCATTCAGTTCTACTTGCCTGCATGGCATTTTCCTACCTGAAAACAAAACAAAACAAAACAAAAAAAACACAAAACATTGTGAAACTGTATTGGTTTTGAGGAATCTTTCAGGGCAAAGGAAACAAGACTCAAAGCTCAGAGTCCACCAAGGTTTAGGACTCAGGTACGCCACCCACCACTCTAAAATAAAACCCAGCAAGGTTATTACCTTAAGTTAAGGGTAAACCAAAAGTAAATGAGCCTTTTAAAAGCTTTCAGTCAGCTTCTCATAATCTGACTCATTTAGGAATGTTAATGCTTTAACTTGGATTAAGAGAGTGCTACATTGGCATCTTTTCTGATTACCTGGCAGAAACTAATTAAAATGTTCTCTCAAAATACTATCATCTTATGTATCAAAGTATTCCTTAAAAAATTATCAAATACATTCTGCGACACACAAAGAAAATGAGGCACACAGGAAACAAGACACTTTGAGTAAGAACCAGTCAAAATAACAACAGCAGAGAAACCAACACAGATTTCATATAATGAAATTACCAAATATCAACTTTAAATAACTCTTCATCCTAACTCAAAAAAGAATGAAAATCCAAGCCTGAAATTTTCAGGAAGAAATTGGGGGAAATGATAAAATGTTTAAAAGGATAAATATAAAAACAAATTAAGAATTAAGTTTAATGGCAGATTAGACATAGCTGAAGAGAGAATTATTGAACAGGAAAATAAGTCAGAATAAACTTTCCACAATGTAGCACAGAGGCAAAAAAAAAAATGGCGGAGAGGATAATACGTAGAGGATATATAGGAAAATCTAGTGCCTATTTAATTGCAGATTTAGCAACTAAAGAGATAAAGATATAGGGAAGAGCGAGAAATATTTACATTTTATGGCTAAAATAACAGAATTTTCCAGAAAAGATTCATAAAACTTAGAAATCCCAAGCAGACTAAAAATCCAACCTGAAAAGAAAAACCTACTCCCAAACACATCTCTGTGATATTACGGAATACTGAAGAAAAAGTAAAAATCTTAAAAGTAGCTACAGAAAAAAGAGAGATTTATTTCTTTAAAGAAACAATACATTTCTAAAGTGCAAAAATGAAAACCAAACAAAGTGGGAATATATTTTCAATGTTTTTTGAAAACAAACTTTCACAGAATTTTATACCCAGAAAAATATCTGTCAAGCATGAAAGTAAAATGCAGACATTTTCAGAGAAATGAAAACAGAGACAATTCATAGCCAGCAGACAAGGGTAAAGGATCACAGATGCAGGGAGGATTAAAAACTAAAAATGTGGGATTTAGCTCAGTGGTTCTGCAGCCCGCCTCGCAAGCGCAAGGTGCTGAGTTTGATCCCTGGTACCAAAAAAAACCAAAACCAAAAACAACAACAACAAAAAAACTAAAAATGTGACAAATATGTGGGTGAATGTAAACACTATCTCTAATATGAATGTCTTACAGAGTTTAAAATATATAGAATTTAAATTCATGGCAACAACATGTCACCAACTGTAAGTTGGGGCAGGAGGTTGAAGGAAGAAAGTCAGTTAAATTATTTTATAAAGTCCTTATATTAATTCCAGGAAAGACTAAGAAGTATTGATTAATATTTGACTTCACTAACCAGTTTGCGATGTTGTAATTTCTAGGGTAACCCTTAAAAAGAACAGAAAAGAATATATGATTTCTAATCCAATGGGGGGAGTTAGAGGTAATTAAAAACTTAGTCCCAAAAAGTCAAGAAATGTATGAAAAAGATGTTTGATTTTTAACACAAATATATCACTACTTACATTAAATATAAATGGCTTAAATGCTACAGACAGAAAAACAAAGATTGCTATGATAATAGTAAAAGAGTAAAGTTGAATTAAATGTCATTTATAGGTGACATAACTAAAATATAATAACACGAAAATTGTAAGTGAAAGGAAAATAAACCATATAAACATTGGAAGAAAGAACACATCACCAAGCTAATGTCTGACAAAATAGACTGTAAGTAAGAACTTGGTCACCAATGTTTTATGTTGGGGAAGAGAAGAAAATACAAATGCAAATAAAGGCTCACTGTCTATGGTGCTTTTACAGTGAGATAAGCAACTGGGTATATATGAAATGCTTTAATGATACAGAAATAAAGAAGATAGTGTATTAATTGTGTCTGATATTGATAGGTGACTCCTTAGAAGAGCTATCATTTTATCAGAATTTGATACATTGATATATCAGATATTTTTGAGTGATGGGAAGACATTTCATTCAAAGAAAACAATATGCTCAAAGTAGGTGTTCATAAGTATTGATTGAAAGTATCGTTAAGAAATAATGAGAACCGGGCTAGGGATTTAGCTCAGTGGTTTCTCAGCCTTCTGCGCAAGCGCAAGGACCAGAGTTCAATCCCTGGTACCAAAAAAAAAAAAAGAAAAGGAATAATGAGAACCAAAGAAGCAAGGAACTTCACCCATCTGGTAGCTGTGGTGGATTCTATGACGTACTTCCCAGACCTCCCCTTCTTTACTGAAGGCATTCATCTTCCCAGCTATAACAAGTGCTGCCTGCCAAGGGTTTGCAGTAGGTCCCTCTGCAAGAAGTGCCTTTGGAGGAAGGCATGGCCTTGTGTATGATTATGGTCCCTCTCCAGAAAGCAGTCTGTATGCAGTAACTGGCCAATATAATAGCACAAAGGCCTGGGGCCCCATGACGTAACCTGAGACAATCATGAAGGGCAGCCTCTGTTCCACAGTTCCCAGTAAGATCTGCTGGACCCATTGTAGCAAAGCATAGTTCATCTTTTCCTTCTGTCTGATCCTGCTTCCCTCGATCCTCCCAGGCACTGTGAAAACACTTCGCAGTAAACCTCCTACACAGTACTTTCCATGTTAGACTCCATATCTCAGGAAACCTGAAGTACCATAGTGGCTAGGGTGGGAAAGGCCCCGGCATTCTTACTCCTGGCTCTACATTTTCTTCCATACCTGGCTGATGGAGGGTAGAATTTTCTGTGAAAATCCCTGGGACCAAGAGGCTGGACAGATTACTACTAATATTTTCAGCTGTTTTGGTTTGTTGGCTGGTTTTTTCTTTCTCAAAGCAAATTCCCAATTCTGCTGAGCACAAAGCTATCCTGTCACTTATACTGTTCTGCAGGTAGTAAAGAACTATGGAACTAGAAAGAAATCCTGCTCACTAAGCATCTGGCATGCTAGCACTTTTTCCCAGGAGATTTGAGCTTGGGGGCGGTGAAAGGACTGGCTCACGCACTCATAACTGCCAAGTAGCAGAGTTAACATTTGAATTAGGGTCGGATACTGCTCCATTTCACAGTTCTCTCCCTACGGGAGGAACGTATTTAAAGTGACCTAAACCCAATAGTCAAGAATCGACCTATATCACTGTCAACCTTTTTATCTGAAGATCTTTGCTGAGATTTGAGTCCATGGATGAATGTGACAAGTTCTTTACCAGAGGAAAGAGAGTTCTTGACACCAAGATATTGATATCCTCAATTCCTGTTTTTCTCCACAACTCCCTCCACTCTCATAAGAACTGAGGCAGGCTGGGGACTCAGAAGCCAGCCCAGGCCCACTTGTTGTGTGTGGCAAGGTCTGGAAAATGAAAACCAGAAGCATCTCAAAGAGCATTCCATTTGGGCTGCGGGGCAGGGCCTGGGCACTCTGCCAGAGCAGCTGGGAAGTCTGGTTAGGCACTTTGATGCAAATGCCCAGCTGGGCCCTGTTCATTCTTTATTTACCTCACAAGGCTATCCACAGGGTATTTGTTCTCCATAATGCTGGAACACATGGAGACCATCACAGTCCTGCATTACACACCGAGCACTGACAACATGTCCAACTATGGAACCATGGTGGCATGATACCATCCAGGTATGAACAGGGTCTTTGCAGTTAGACTAATAGCAGGGGGCAAGCTACTTAAACTCATCTATGTAACAGGGATAAAACCCACTTTATTGATGGGAAGCTTAATGAAGGGTGAATACGATATTAACACAGTTCTTACCATGAGCTGTATACTGGCTCATAGTAAGTGGCTCAATAAATGGTAGTTGTTATTCTAGCGAAAGAATACTTCCTACTGCTAACACCAGCAGAGACAATACTTCACAGGTGCTCTCCATTCTGTTCTTTTTCCTTCAAAACTTGTCCATCTGAACACAGTGCTTGGTTGGCAGTACCCTACTGTGGATGAACACATCATTAATTCAGAAAATTGTAAGGTGACCTTGTGCTGAAGGTCTTTTCAGGCTGTCATTTGCCATATGCCCTTAACTGACCAGGTCCTACTAATGACGTTCCCATATCCAGAAAACACAGATGTTTTTGAAAGTCTATTCTCTTGAGAAAAATAAAATAAGGGTTGCGAGAAATGTTAACATCACTCTTGTCCTAAGAGGATTTTCCTGAATTATCCAATTACATGCCTGAATTCTCCATGGAAGTTTGGCAGGGGGAGTTCCAGCACTGGTGTGGCACCAAGGACATCAACTTCCCCTGACCTTCCGCACTAAGAAGGGGTGTAGAGCAGTGACTTCCATGGAAGAAATGCTCTAGAAGTAGAGCCTGAGTACAGACACTCACAGTTGCTGGGTGTAATGAGTTAACTCTACACCTTTGACTGTCTCTGGGCCCTCTCCATCTTCCAAATATACTTCAGTAATAATGCTAATGGTTGCAAGCAGAACCTTTGTTGTATCTCATTTATTTTTACCCCAAATTATGGAGGCTCGAAAGAATTTACTGACTGCTTGGGTTTTCTGACTAATTGGGGGTAACTCTATGCTATAGCCATTAGGAGATTTAAATATAGCTCTTCTTGAGCAATACTCTTTATTGGATCCCCTGTTATCCTTTAAATATCTTGGTGTGCAAGTAGATAAAATTAGAAAGAATTTGTTTGCTTTAAATTACCAACCTCTGCTTGATAAAACTATTAGCGATTTAGCTAATTGGACGGCTCTTCCATTATCATTAATTGGCAGAGTTAATACTATTAAAATGGTTGTTTTATCTAAATGTTTGTATTTATTTCAATGTTTTCCCATCAAGCTACCTAAAAATGCTCCAAAGCTTTGAATTCTGCAATTAGTTTTGTTTTATATGCAACAAACAGAATTAATATTAATCTTAAAAGTACAACTACTCAAGGGGAGGGAGTAAGGATTAATTCATCTTTATCAAGAGGAGAGTGAATGCTGGACTTTCCTTTTTTTTGCTGGACTTTCTTGATCAGGCTTCATTTCTTTTTCTTGGATATTCTCAATAAAAAGTGCAAAAGCCCAAAAGAAATTAAAGAGAGATTTCTATTGATGTTCTTTAATAAAAACTTTACAAGAGAAGTTTATATCCCACTCATACATGTATGTATTCAATCACAGCACACGTTCATTGATTTAGTACATATTTATTGTGAATCCCTTAAATATGCCAATTGCAATACAGGATAGTGCAGAAGACTTCAAAGGTGAATCAAATGTCTTTGCCTTCAGGACTTTCAAATACTTAGGGTGAAAAGGAAACAACTACAGTAATGCAGTAAGCGCTAGCACAGAGGAATGACCAGCATGGTGGAACAGGAAAATGAGTGGTGCTAAATCTGCCTGGTGATCAAGAAAAACTTCCCGGAGAAGTTGATCTGAGACAGACACTGAAATATGAAGCTCTTGTACGGTCCTTCCAAGATTTATAAGAATACCTTGAGGGTCGGGGATTTAGCTCAGTGGTTTCGCCGCCTGCTGCTGCGTAAGCGCAAGGACCCGAGTTCGATCCCCGGTACCAAAAAAAAAAAAAAAAAGAAGAATACCTTGAGTATTTTCTTTTGAATGATGAGGCAACTTTATTTGTGGAACAATTAAAATGCACCACTCAGCTAAAAGATGATCATTTTCTGTTCAGTGGATCGGAGGTATTCCATAGGCACAAAGTATCAGGACTTCAGCAAGGCGTTTAACTAAGGATTTCATGATGTCTTCAAATGTCAAGACTGGGACATATGAGCAGAGTGATGGCAAAGGTACATGAAATTCTAGTGGGTTGAAGGGCCGGGGATTTAGCTCAGTGGTTCCGCTGCCTGCCTCACAAGCGCAAGGTCCTGAGTTCGATCTCCGGTAGCAAAAAAAAAAAAAATTCTAGTGGGTTGAAAAATGGTCACTAAAGAGTTAATTACCATGTTAATGCTAACCCAAAGAAAGGCTACCTAGCAATATGCCAATGGATTCTCTCTTTGGTGGTGTCCTGTTCAAAGTTTTTAATATCTTGGTTAAGGACATAGGGACCTAACCAATTTGTGGATGATAGAAATTGAAAAGAAAGACAGCCAATACATTAATAGATCAGTCAAGGATTTATAAACCTGTTATGAGGTTAGAATAAAGAGTCAAGTTAATCAAATATAACTAAATATGAAAAAATAATGTCCTACTGGGGCCAGGGATTTAGCTCAGTGGTTCCATCACCTGCCTCAAAAGCATAAGGACCCGAGTTTGATCCCCAATATAAAAAATAAAAAATAAAAAATAATGTCCTTCTCAATCGTGGCTTATTTGGCATTGTGGGTCAAGAAAATGCTTCATATTTAGAGCCAGAGGCTTACGTTCAAATCCTAGCTTGGCCAAGTGTTAGATATGGAATTTCAAGTATTATTTTAAACTTTTCTGAGCCTCAGCTTTTCCATTTTTATCAATTAAATATTTATGTTCTTCCCAAATTCATATATTGAAATCAAGTCCCCAGAGTGATGGTATTAGGAGTTGGGGCTTTTGGAATATAGTTAGGTCACATGACTAAGGCCCTCATGAATGGAATTAATGCCTTTATAAGAAGAGGCCAGTGGGGACTGGAAATTTAGCTCAGTGGCACTGGGCCTGCCTTGCAACTGCAAGATCCTGAGTTTGAGCCCCTGTACAAAAAAAAAAAAAAGAGGCCAGAGAACCAGAGAACTAGCATATCCTCTTCCTGACATTTCTTCTCTGTAATGAAAAGTTGGCAATTTGCAACCTGGAAGAGGACCTTATTAGAACCCTACAATGCTGGCATTCTTATATTTCAGCCTCTAGAACTGTGAGAAGCAAATTTCTGTTGTTTGTAAGCTATCCAGTTGAAGGTACTTTGTTAGAGCCACCTGAACCGAGTAAGACACTATCTGTAAGTTGAAATAATAACAGAAGTTCACAGAGATGCTGTGGGAATTAAGAATACAAAAGGACTTTGTAAACTATCCAAAAGTTTTCTTTTATAATCCTTGTATTATAATAGTAATGGTAATAATAATCATAGTAGTAACGTGTAGGAAGCCCTAAAATCTTGGTGGAATTCTAACCCAGAGTAAACTAGTAAAGGGTCATGCCTTTCAAAATGGCCAGTGCAGTGCAATTGTGGGCAATATTACTATAACAACAGGGTCAGAACTGTATCCCCACCAGGTTCACTTAGCATCTGTCTGATGTCCTGGGCTCAGTTCTAGTCATTGCAATAATGCTTATGTCTAAAGTAGAATGTCATATGTATTGGGTGCTCAATAATATTTGTGGATTATATTAATTTTCTTTTTTTCTTTATTTCTTTCTTTCTTTTTTTTTTATTGGTACCGGTGATCGAACTCAGGCCCTTGAGCCTGTGCAGCAGGTGACAAAACCACTGAGCTAAATCCCCGGCCAATTATATTAATTTTCATAAAGATGTTGCAGCATAGGGCCGGGGATTTAGTTCAGCGGTTTCCTCAGTGGTTTCGTCACCTGCTGTGCAGGTGCAAGGGTCCAAGTTCGATCCCCGGTACCAAAAAAAAAAAAAAAGATGCTGCAGCATGTCTGGTATCAAGTAATGAGGAATAAGAATACGTAAATCACAAAAAGTGCCTTTTAAAAGTGGAAACATTCTGTGTGACAATGAGATTATCTATGGGATTATCATAGTGAAGGTACAAGTTAAGTGTGTGGTCTATCATTGTTGGAGGATGGTTATGTAGGGACAGGGGACAGACCTAACATTTGCTAAGCATCATCTGCAAGCTTCATATTTGAAAGAACTTTCTGCTGCTAGGAAGGACAAAGTGGGATGGAAAGGGAAGTTTTGCAGGCCGAATAAACAGAAATAGTATCTATAATTTGGAGCCCTCCAATATAGAAATAGACTAGAATGCTTAAGCAAATATTTAAATGCTTAAACAAAATGCTTTAACAAATCCTTAAGCAGAATATTCTGGAGATTTCTGACATATAGGAGAACAAACTAGGTCACTGCTTTCCAAACCTGCTCTGGCTTTGCTTGTGTACCTTGCTTAAAATGTAGATGTGTAAGATGGAATCTAAGGGCATGAAAACCACTAAGAAGCCTACTGCATTTTTAACAGTCTCTACAGATAATTCTCATACATAGGACCACATAGGGCTGAGAATTGGGAGAGTGGGCCTGTTTAAACCTTCACTGATGTTAAAAAAAAAAAAAAAAAACAACTACGCTATTTAAACAAATACCATTTCCCAGTCTCACTCCTGGAGATTTAAATTCAATCGAGATGGAAAAAGACCAGGAAATACTATCATTCAGAGAGTCTGAAAAACACTGGAGTAGACTATCTCTGATATTATTCCCAACTTTTAAGTTTCTGAAGGTTGGATTCAACTACAGTTGCTCATCGGTTCTGAATAACAGTTTTGAAATACTTGAATTACAGTGATCAAGCCCCAAGCAAAAATATACCTGTTGCTTGCCATGATATTCTTCATATGGTGTCTCTAAAGGATTAAATATATTTTTAACTAAACTAAGTAGCAATGAACACATTGGGTTTCCAATTGGCTGTGGTTTACTATTTTGGCTGATTCCAGTAAATATATGTACACACATTTGCAAATGGCAAGTGAATTGTTTTAAAGAGTTACTCAGTGTAAACAGACTTTAAGGTTTTGATGAATTAACAGTTGAATGTGATATACTCAAATCAATATTTTACAGTTTCATTTAAACATACTCCATTCTCTGAAGATGTGTCACTAGAGTTTCATTCTAGACACATTTTCTTTTCTCATCTAATATTTCACCCAAAAATAGAGGTGAGAAAGTACACAAGCGTTTGAGTGCTGACCTGCCATCACATGGAGCAACATTTGCTAGGTTTAAGGTCGCATCTGAATCAGCAAAAGAATTATGCTCTACCTCAATGACACAAAATCTAGATCGTAGGTCCTCTTTCTTCTTCAACGTCTTGTAACTTAGAACCAAAAATGAAATTTTCTATGCATTTTTGAAACAGTGGCTGGGCAAAGTACAGAAAGAAATTATTATAGAGCAGCTAAAATGCAATCTTGTTTTTTGCGCTTAAGCTTTCCTTGCAAAGACAGTTCCTTTCATATAGAGGAACAAGGCTCAGGTAGCAGCTGCAGTCCCATCTGTTTGTCTATCAGGGTAGATGATGCTCTGAGAGACTGATAGTCTTACACACTCCGCTTATGAGAGATAGAGGAAAGATAAGTAGACAGGAACAGAGGAAGAATGCCGAGTAGGGGAACACACCCTGCATGGCTTGGGTGGCAAGCAAGCTCTGCCTTTAACGGAACCCTTTGTTCTTATAAGGAAAAATGTGTTCAGTGTTGGGATGCTTTAGCTGATAATAGTAATTTTTCTTCTACAGAAATCCAATGAGTTTGGAGAGAATCAAGTCATATTATTCAGGAACACATTGATGGAGCCAGAGAAATTGTTGGAGGATAGTATTTGCGTTTCTCAAAATGTAGCCTGGGACAGTGTACTAGGTCAAAATAAACAAATGAATAGGACAAGTATTTTTATCATCAAAGATGTTTTATTGTAATAACCAAAAAAGATGCTTTGGTTTAAGGACAAATCTAATAAGCAGATCTTCCTTCCAAAAGTGGGTGCTGACATATTTCAGATCTTTCCTAACAATACCAACATTTCTCTGTACCTTTACCTTGTGATAAAATTTACAGGTTATCTTTTATAGCTCCTGAAAATTCCCTCAGGAACAGTGCTGGAGAATCCATGTACCTCCCAAAGGATCTAAGCTTCCTCTACCTCACAGAATGAGCAAAAACCTATAAGCAACAGGTAAGAGGAAACAGCCCTTCTCCATCCTCCACGTGGTAAAAAACAGAAGGCAGCAGAAGGAGAGCCACAGAGATTTGCCCAACCTGCTCCGGTTGGCCAGGAGGAGGGAAGGAGCCTGGAAATAATCCCTGCCCTTCACTGTTGCTCTAAACCAGTGATGGTGAACCTTTTAGAGACCAAGTGCCAAAGTGAAACCCAAAACCCACTTACTTATTGCAAAGTGCCAACGCTGCAATTAAACCTGAAACTGAGGTTTTAGTTTAGAAAAAACAACTCATACATTAACATCTTGTGTCTTAAAGGAAAAACACAATAACATACATGGCATAGGTTCACCACCACTGCAATGCTCTCCTCCTCTGAGGGAGAGCCAGGCCCTCTCTCTAGTATTCTCTTGGCTTGTCTCAAGGCAGTACTCAGAACACTGCCTGCAGGAGAAGTTCAACCAAACTGGCCATTTGTTTTGTATTCACATGCCTCTGTCACCCCAATCCATACATTCTGTTCAATTCAGCACACATTTACTGAGCTTTTACTATGTGCCCCACACCCCAAAAGGGCAGCAGCACTAAGGCAGATACTTGGTCTCTGCTGCATTCAGCTGCCCACACAGAGCAATGCAACAGCTCAGAACAAAGACTGCAAATTAGACAAAGCTAAAACATTTGCCAAGGATGAATGAATGTGAAAACAAAATAGCATTTCATTGCGTTAGTCATCACTCAAGGGGGTGTTTCTGGTACAAGTGTATTTCTGATGGTCTGTGTTTGTTCAAAGCTGTAGAGCTTGCAAAGTCTTTTCATATACAGGATCTTGGTGTGAAATATTGAAAGTTAGCTTTTCTTAAGCAATTTGCAGATAAGACAACTGAGGCTAGGCAGAAGTAAGTTGTGTTGCACTGAGATTTTATGAAATAACATTATTCAATGGACAACATACAAAAAAACAGGATTGGTTCCCCATAATAATATCATGTACTTTTAGGAGGATGAGTAAGTATTTCTAAAATATAATTGCAATTATCCCATAAGATAAGGTTTACAGAGAAAAAGATCCCAAATATTATTAGCATATTTTGCTAATGAGCGAGAAAGTCAAGTCACGGCCTTCACACAGTGGGCAGGTGCTAAGATACTGCTATTCTGTGTCTTCTTTGGATCTCTGTGGCCAGAGCCCTTCAAACAGAGGGGACCATAGGTTGTAGCGACTTCAACATCAGAGCACAAATCAAAGACCACAGGAAGTCTCTCTAACTGTGCTGCTTGCTGGACAAATGACTTCTCAACTTGGATTTAAATAACATGTTCAGAGATTAATAAGAATGTCTTTTAGGAAATATAACTTTCTTAAAAAGTGTGGGAGCTGGGGAATTATTTCTTTACATGCACCCATCTAAAAATTGTGCTGCAGTTGCGGGATGTGCCAAGATTTGACGAGGCCTTGAGGGCTAGAAAACTGGCCCACGCACATTGAAATGAGTTGGAGCTTCTCAGATGAAAGACAGCTCTATAAGACATGTGGATGTGTATTTGATAATCTTTGACATATGTTTAATATTTAGATTTCCAAGATTACTCAAGTTAATATCCGCTGCACATCTTACTTTTTTGCCTTTTGTGCACACTGGGAGATGTGGGTTTGGACACATTTCAAACCAGATTTGTTCCTGTTGCTTTATTGCTGCTAACCACGGGGTCACTAAAATGGGAAAATCATCTGCTTCTTCCTCTACTGAACTTTGAATTTGAAACTTACAATTTTTTTAAAAGAAGAAGAAAGAAACATGCAAATGAAAAATGAGCACAGTAAAAATACATGTATGGTTCTGGGCACCATTTAATTTTTCTTAAATGACAGTGTTGTTAATGCTATGAAATATTTTCTCTGATAAATGTGAGTTAACTAATTTGCATGAATGGTTAGTCTGTCATTATTTTAGTCTGTTGAGTTATGGGTTTTTAAAAAATGGATTCATTTCTGTATTGCTTTTAATACATTGTTATTATATGTGATCACTGAGCTTTCCTAAGCACATTGAAAACATGGATTCTCTATAAAATAAGCAGAAATTATTTTGAAGAAGTAATTTATTTAATAATGAAGTTCTTCAGATAACTCTATTTATAAGGAAAAGCTATTTACATGTTATTCAGTATTCTTTCTTAGGCAAAAAGAAAATAAAAACTATTTTCTGCCAAAGTCTCAATCAGAAAAAACTTGGGAAATCTGAAACTAATCCTCCTAGGGTTCCCTCTGTATTTAAGCTTTGATAATTTCCAAGTGATTGAAAAAAAAAGTTCTACTAACTTTCCTCATGCACCTGCACACAGCAGGCTGGGGAGCTAAAGAAAGGTCACTCATTCTGAGCCTGGAATGTTGTTACACTCGTGCAAGTTAAATCATGATGTTAATGATACTGAGCAAGAGGTTTCAGTGGCCTTCCTTAGAGCCACTAAAAAGAGAATGTGTGTGCCAAAGAAGAAATTCCAACCAGTGCATCACCCCATCTTCTTTTTCTTTTCTAACTGTTGTAAATTAATCTCAGTGGCCCCTGAAACCTTAAGGCAAGTACCTCTGCCTCAGAATGCCCAACTTCCCCATTTCTCCCAGTGTACACCTGTGGCTAAAGGAGCATGGTTGAAGTTGTAAGGCATAAGGCAATTACTTCAGAGTCATAAGCTTTGGAAAATAACATTCTATGACTCCAGAAGTGCCACCTCAGCAATCATCGCAGTGTAAAGCACTAATGAATAAGTGTTCGCTGGCTGCCTTGCCTCATAAATGACAGAATACAAAGATGAGAGAATGCTGTGCCTGACTTAAATCCACCGGACACAGCAAAATGGAGGACAGTCGGTACTGTTCAATGGCATGGCCTAGGGTTTGCCTCAGATCGAAGCGGGAAGGCCTTCATTCTGGGGTGTATAAACCTGAGTTCAAATCCCCCTGACCACCTATCCTCTCAGCAGTTCTTACCTCACATAGAGTGAGTTTCATCACAGCTATCATCATTAATGTATTTGTAAAATATAGGAAATAAGATCCACTTTATAGAAGGACTATCATGAGGATAGAAACATTCATAAATCCAAATATGTAGCATTTAGGTAGCTTCTGTTCCCCCTAATATTGTGTCATTATCACTAGAATTATTTTCATTAGAATGAGAATGATTAATGAGAGCAGGGATTCTTTCCATTCCATTTAGAAGCTTACTCCCAGATCTTAGAGCAGCACCTGGATATAGTCTATTTAACCCTCTTTTCTTAGTAGCACTGACAATCATTCAGACCATATTCCATGTTTAAGTGTAAGGCTGCCATTCCAAAACAAACTCAGAATCTAAACTAAAGCATCCCAAAATGGCTGTGAATAATTTGGTTATATGGCCAGTTCAAAGTAGAAGTAGATCAAGGACAAGCTCTGGAATCACTGAGTCTGAGAATCAGTCTCCCTTGGATTTTATGGCTCTATGACTTAATGCAACAACTAAATTTTTCTGAACTTCCACCTATTTATCTGTGAAATAAAGAATAAAGACAATATATGGCTTATCTACTCCAATTATATTTGAGGGCCAGGTATGATGAAATAGGAATATCTGATACTGGGTAAATGTTTAGTATTCTACAAATGTTACTTATAATAAATAGTACTTATCATCATTCACCAGTGCACTTGGATGTCTTACTGGCCTCTAGACAAAAGTAACTCTGTAAACATAAACAGAGTCAGCAAACTGCAGCCTGAGAGCCTAAGCTATGAGTTTAAAATGTGCTTTTTACTTTTAGATGATTGAAAGAAATCCAAACAAAAATAATATTTTTGACACAGCTTCAATGCACACCTAACATATTTACCATATTTACCTTCACAGAAAATGTCTGCTAGCCCCCAAACACAGTTTGTGTTAATGATAGTTTTAGTTTCCTTTAGGATTAAGACTTAAAGCAGGTACAGTGCACACAGTTAACAGCATTCAGGGTTGTCAAGAACACCTCCTTAGAAACAAGCCCTGTGTGGGTCTCACTGGCTTTAGGAACTCCCTTCGGACCCAGCCCATCCTTGTTCACTTGCCTCTCTGAAACCCAGATTTGCTTGTAATTTCCGTGTGGCTAAGGTCAGTGTCTCTTGTGTCCACCTCTTTATTCTAAGCACCTGTCTCATAGGAGGTATTTCTTAAGTATCTGTTGACTGAATGATGAATTCACTCTTAATTCTCCTATTCTTCAAGGGCAAGATTAAACTGATTCTCTTCCATGAAAGCTTCAGAAACCAGTCCAACCTACAGATCTCTCTTTGAGTCCTGTACTTACATCGTCCTTGGTCCAACAAAGACAAGGTATAACACAGGATCTTTAGGTACTCTTGAAATATCACTCCAGCTTCTGTTAACAGTTGCCCGGCTGATATGGCCCTTATGTACTGAAACATTAGCTCTTCTAACTAACTAGATGATACACTACTTGAATGTCAGAACCAATCCGGCTCCCACCACCCACTCTGGCTTTGTTCTCAAAATCCAGCACAAAACACTATCTGTACATAGAGCCAAACATATAAAGCCACTCTAAGCCCCTAGTGAGACCTTCTCACTGCTGGCTTGCCTGGACCTCAGCTCTCTGAATTCTAGCCTGCTACGTTTAGTCCAACACTTCGTCTATGCCCAGGTTTAGGGAACCAGCTTTCAGCTTTGCACTTGTGTTTCTGGACCCAATCATGGTCATTTGAATTCAGACTTCCCTCTTGCCTGGCCCCATGCCACAGGGTGGAGTCTCCTCTCATCCCCAGCCTGGTCCCAAGGGTCACATGGTTTGCATTCACAATAAAATGTATTCATGTACATTCAAAAAGGATGATAAAATGGTCAAATCCTTGCATCTATATGTGGAATCACAACCATAAGAACCACTGACATATCAGAGCAATATTGCTTCAGGTGATGTGATTTGTTTCAGTGTCCAATTCTTGGCAGAATTTTGAGCAGAAAAAAATATATATAGTCTTCCCTCTGATTTACATGGTAGTTGTAAATTCATGGAAAATTTGATGTGCATTAAAAATGGACCACAAAATATGTAAGCTGGAGTTAGGTTTTAGGCTTAGATCATTATAAACAGGCTGGCCTACACAAATGCAGGGCATGACATTCGAAAGTCATGTGGTAGTGACAGTGTACGCTTATAATCCCAGCACTCCGGGATGCTGAGGCAGGAGAATCACAAGTTTGAGGCCAAGACTGGGAAACTTGGCAACTTAGTGAGACCTTGGCTCAAAAAAAAAAAAAAAGTCATGATCCTTTGGGTGGGACTGTCCTGAGACTAGAAGAATTTGTCTAGCATCTCTAGCCCTCACCCTGTCTGGGGACATCAGGAAAATGATGCCAGCACTCTGGAGGAGAAAGTATACTTTCCATGGAGAAACCCATCTTACCCATTGACTCAAACTATCTCAGGTAGAACATATTTTGACCTTGGGACCTCCTGAGGGAAGGGCTGAACTGAGTTATTGTCCTCACAGTGTTGGCACATCCCACATCCAAGGGCCAAGGTGGATGAAGGCCATGTTCTCTGCACTGCCCAATCTCAGGCTCTAATGCACTGAGATCACGAGAAGAGCTTTAGTTGCTTGGTAGAAATATCAAGGGTTCCCTCTAGCCATATAATTAGATTGAAAAGCAAAGCCATCAGCATTTCCTTACTGCAGTTATTCTCTGTCATATGCTCATTTCGCTCTTTAAATCCATTGAATTTAAGGGTTGACGATCAATCTGTTCTTCTGCAGGCAGCATTTAGACTTACCTCTGACGCTGCATTTGTCTCTCGGGCCCACCCTCTCCTTCCCACAACTCTTGCTGCTCCTCCTAATGCACATGTGCAGAAACACTCAACACCAGGCCCTCTTTCTGCAACATTTTGATTGCTCCTCCTCCCTCCCAGCTTGCTTTCCTGTTTTATTCTCTCCCAGATCCAATCTCGCAGAATTTCTACATAACCCAAGTGCGCCATCCTGGTTCCCCATCGCACGCGGTCTGCATCACGCTGAGAAGGAATTCTGAATGGTCCCCAGGCCCACCTCGTGTGCACTCAGGTGTGGCCTGCAGTGTCAGCAGCACTGCCATACCCTATGCTCTGCCACACCCAGCTTTGGTTTCTGTAAAGTAGAATCTCTGTTAACATGGCATCCTTCAGAGCCAACTTAAAGACCACAGCTTCAAGGAAGCCTTCCTGAATGTTCTGTCTCTCTCTCTCTCTCTCTTTGATTTCCTGTGTCATTTTCATAGTGAGTATCGCCAGCCTGAACACTGAATAAAAAGGTCATGTTGAGATTCTTTTGTGTCCTCAGTGGCACCTGGAAGCTGGCACTGTAGTATTATTGTCCATCTCCTGTTTTTTGTTTGTGTTGTAATGCCAGTTGGGATTGAACCCTGGGCCTTTGCACTGAGCTACATCCCTGGCCCCTTTTAGATTTTTATTTTGAGATGGGTCTTGCTAAGTCATCAAGGTGCCCAGCCTGGGCTAAAACTTGCAGTGCTCCTGCTTCAGCCTCCCAGAGTGTTAGGATTACAGGTGTGTGCCATGACACCCAGCTCTTGTGGTTTTCATGAATTCAAAAAAGAAATGGTAGACTGATCCGATATGTGAAATTTGGAGAGGGGATTCCCTAGCCTCCCCTTCAGACTCCTGTCCTTTCCACTCAACTGATGTAGAATTCCCTCAGGAAACCCACTGGCTCTGAGGAATAAGCTCCCCTCTTTCAGCTGCAACATTAGTGCATTAGAAGTAGACACACAACTTCACTGAGGCTCTGAAAACATTAACTAAGACAATAAATTAACACAATCGTCAACTAATAGCACCGTGATGCTTTCATGTATGAATTAGAATGTGAACACTGAGATTTTCATTTCATGGTTGAAAAGTACATGAGTTGACCCAAATACTAATTTCTGCATTTCCATCATTTACATATCATGGGTCAGTAATCATTTCTTGCCTAAATGGCTTTCCAAATGAAAAGCTGTAATATTGTAATGGTTCATCATATTTACAAACATCACATTGTGCTACTCACTTGGTACCCTGGACTCACAAACAAGCGGCTCGAAGTCCCTGGAAGGGCAGGCACGGTGCCTAATGGAAGGAGCCAGTTCCCAGAGGAGGGGCCCAGTTGTTTTTGCCTCCCTAACTTTCCTGAGCCCAGGAACCTAGACTCCACGGGGACATCTTAGCAGCCGCCTCCTTTCTCCTGTGTGCTGTTCGGCCAGCCAGGGCCAGGGCTGGGCCTGTGTTACTGGGATCCTTGTCCTCTCTGGGGCCAAAACTCTAATTGTGTTGAAAATGTCTCCTTGGGAGTCTAGAACTGCTGAGGGAGCCAAATATGATATTTGGGGAGGGTAATGCAACCTGATGTTTCTTATTACAGTTCTGAACAACATCAAGTACAATGTCTAAGGTGATTGTTTTCCTCATTTTAATGCTAGGATAATACAAATCAGTACACGACTTAACTAGTTTTTTATTTCAGCTGCATCCTCGTCCTGGACCTTTTCACAGTGCCCGGAGTTAACAGCTACTTTACAGATGTTGCTCTTGTCACTGAGTACTACATCTCTTGAAAATCTGTGTTTTTAAAAGACCATAGTGTTAGTGCCATAGATTGAATGGGAAGCTGGTATAACAATTAGACCCTGCCCCTGTAGGCTTAGTTTACACACCTGCCTTGCTCTTTAATTACAACTTGGGCTTGAGTGTCAGCAGCAAACATTTTCGGGAACAGTCACCCTCCTGCATTCATGCACGCACACACCCTGATGTTCTCTGGTCAACACCCTCTTTGCTGGGTTTCCATGGTTCCAACTGTAGCACAAGCTCCTCAAAGAAACAAACAAATAATAATAACAACAACAACAACAACCCGTTGAGGTCATTTAATAGGCTCTCCTGTGAGTCTTATTGCAGGACTATCCCGCAGCACTGCCGTTGTGATTTATGAGATTCCTGCTCTGCCTTATTTTCAGGGTGAGATGCAAGGAGTGAGTTAGCTAAGAGTTGATTGGTCACATTTTGTATAATCACCTGTTTGTCTTAGGATGAAGACACAAAAACAGCAACGTGGACTGAACCATACTGGGAGGGATTTAGCTGCTGATGGAAATTTCTGTATCAGACACCCTGGAAAAATGTTACTATTTAGAGTATTCTCTCCCCTTGCTTTACCTAAGTATGAAAAAGGTTAAGGGTGTGTATGTGTTTGTGTATGTGTGTGTGTGGTGACAGGAGCCATCAGAAAGACAGAGGAGTGCAAAATGACTGTTATCCTCAAGTCCTTCTTCTCCAGCTGGCTGCAGCCTTGTTGATGAAATGCCACAACAAAAGTGAGCTCGTGCCTGTGCGCTTCTATCTCGCAAGGTTCCTAGGTGCCAGATGGGCACTTTGTGACTGTATGAGCATGGATTATTTCATTTCCTACATCTGGGACTCCACATGGCTGCCTGGAATGCCACAGGAGAGTGGCACAGCTTTTCAGCTGGGGGAACCTACCTTCACCAGGGAGCTCAGTGGAGCAGAGGGGACGAAGCCGGAGCTCCTGAGTGAAATCTCAAAAGTTCGCACACACCAGGACCATGGGGAAACCATTAGGACCCAAAACGAGGTAGAAATAAACAAAACCAATAATGTATGTTAGCTGGGTTTGAAAAAAAAGGACAAAGGAATGAATAAATAAAATAAGCAATGACCTCAGATCTTTCAGGAATAATGTTTTATCTCAGCTTTGAAACTGTTGTGACCTCCTAGTCAAACACCTCTAGGTAATTACTAGTAGTGCAAATAAGTGAATTGGAATGGTCGCAAGAATGCTGGCGCATACCACAGCCTCTCAGCTTTTTATTCACTTTCTCTTGATGAATGGGATGGGGTATGTTGGTGTGAAATAGTAATGAGCACTTTTACTTTTTCTATATCTTAAATTGAGTGCACCAAGGAGAAGCAGCTTCATACCATCCAGGTGAAACCAGAGGACAGAGCAGGCATCCAAACAGGAGGCTCTTCTCACTTTTAGGTTTATTGTTGAAAAACTTTACCATCAATATCACACACACACACACACACACACACACACACACACACACACAAATAGTTATCCAAATCACTCAATTTGTCCTGCAGGGGAAAAAAAATTTTTACAAGAAAATGTGACTTAATGTTTTAAAAAATCTGACAGTTGACTCAACTGTTTTGCATAAGATATTTACAAACCACAGCAGATTAGGGGGGTTATGCATTTTCATATCCTGCTTGGTTTAAAGCAGCAATTTTCTGCAAGGACAACAGAGAAAAAAATATGCTTTACACTGCTTATATTAATTACATTTTTTCATTACCCGTCATGTTTTCTGCAGGCTTGTGTATTATTACTGCAAAATGTAATGAAATAGAAAAAGGAAAAAAAGAATGGACTTCTGGGAAATTTTCCAATTCTTGAAATGCAATGTTAATTGGGAGCTATTTTTAGGGCTGCGCAGATAGTGCAGGACCCAATGCCATCAGTACAAACGGGTCCAGTCCAGGTGCAGCCTCCCTGGTGAGCGCCCCAGGTCTCTGCCACTAGAAAGCCCAAAAAACCTCCATCTTGCGTGGTGCCAAGTTTACTGAAGCACATGGAAGCGTTTCTCCAGATGAGCTACTCACAGAGGTAATAGAAAAAGAGAGAGGGTAGAGCAGAGCCCTCACACAGCTCAGGCCAAAGTGATGACTGCGATTCTCAATGCATCTTCAACTACAACCCTGTCCCCCAGCCCTGGAATAAAAGAAAACTATTCAGTATTTAGGAAGATTGAAGTATTTAGGACATAATCAAATGACTTCCAAAGCTCTTCAAATGAATCCAAAAAGTACCTAGGGAGTGGTGAAAAAGAAAGACCCTTTGTCAGGAATCTTCTTCCTCACTAGAGTTGTTACTCTTGAGTACATCCTACCAAGGACTTGAGAGGAGGATTTTGAGTGCCAGGAACTTGATGGATTGGAGAAATATGGTTTCTTTTATTACAAGGCTAAATAGACCACAGAACTAATTTCCTATTGATTAGTCTGGATAAGTGACACTCCAATCCGTGGATACTCTTTTATATTATTTCTGTGCCCTAGAATTCCACCTCTTGATGGAACTATCCTTGCAAACGATGGAATGGACACAAGTACACATTTACAGGGACCAAGTGTTCTCTCAAAGAAGGTCTCAGAATAGCTTCAAGAAATCCAGAAACTCTGAACTCATCTGAAAATTCCCTATCTCAACACACCACAAAGAACTTCATGCTCTCTGAGTGTCCTAGCCACCCCAAACATTAAAATCTTAAAATACCTTCTTCTCAGAACAATTTAAGCAAACACTAAATCCTTCCAAATTCCTATAATTCTCATTGCTGCTTGCCCTTTCACAAAGTAAGCGCAAATGCCCATAAAACTCAGGCCAAAACTCACTTTCTGCTAGCAGAATTAGAAATCCATTTTACCCTGTTATGAATAACACGAAAGAACAAAGAGGGAATGCTTTCAAGCCATGGTCTTCTGTGAGCTGATGCAGGTATCTTGCTTACCTAGCCCAGCTGCTCTGGGCTGTCTTTCCCAGGTCAGTGCCACAAGCTCACTCTGAAGTCAGCATATTGCAACTACTCTACTGTAATGTTGTCATCAGATGTAAGTTGGCTGTCTGCCCTGAGACTATTGCTTTAGCCCTGACTGACACATTCTTGGGGCAAAGTATATAATAAAGAAATTCCAACATTCTAGGAGTTTCTTTCAGTAGCAAAGTCAATTACAAGAGCAATTGGGGAAAATCAGTGGTACATGGAGTGAAAAGGAAAAATGGAAACAGTTCATGAAAACCAGAAGCTCATAGCTGGGTAGAAAAAAGAGTATCCATTCTCCTAGTTGCCTGGATTCAGATTGAAAAGATTAGCCCAGATGGTTCCAGTCCAGCCTAGTCCACATTCAGTAGTATTTAACATTAGGCTAACCAACTGGCAGATGCGTCTGGTTCATCACTGTGGTGACCACTGGAAATCCTTTAAGTAAGCCATGGTTGCTCCAAGATTCTCCCCTTCTTGTTCTCCTGATGCTCCAGATTTTGCTTCTTTGGACTTCTGTGATTATTAATTGAAGAAGAATTATTTTTAATTGAGAAGTTAATTTGCACATCCTTAATATGTAGAAATGGCCCTGAAAAATGCCATCCCTTCTGATCCTTGGCTGAGACCATCCTTCTAATGATCATTCACACTCTACCTCTACTTTTCTCCCCATCTGCATCTGCCTAGGGGCACCCAGTTTTTTAATACAATCCACCCCACTACCATCACCAGGATAGACTGAAAGATTTAAATAGCTAACGGACTAAAATGGTTTCACAAGAGTTATTTAAAATTAATTAATTAATTATATGTATATAATTACAAAGTATTTCATACACGTAAACAAAATAAATGATGTGATAAAAACTTACAAAAAAAATCACACTCTTACCTTTTACCTCCTCATGTCCAACCCCTCTGCCCACAGGTAACCATTTTTATTAATTTTTATTGATCTGTTTTATAATATTTTGGTGTTTATCTTTTTAATTCTGGTGAGCCTATTTCTTTCTGATCAACTTTAATAATAATTATACACTCCCTTATATGATGATATTTTATTCCCTTATACAGCCTCTTCCTACTTTATCTACTTTCTTCTTTCAATTGTTTATACTTATAGCTTAAGTTTTCTTTTCTTTTTTTGGTACCGGGGATCAAACTTAGGACCTTGCACTGGCAAGGCCGGCAGTGGAACAACTGAGCTAAATCCCCAGCCCTGCTTAGGTCCTCTTATTGGTTACATTTGTAATGTTAAATAGTATATCCAACATCTATTTCTTGCTTCAGGAAATTTATGTATGTTAAATAAGTACATTGTGGTTCTTATCTTTCCTTCTTCTGCTGTGCTCCTAATCTACATCTCAGCATCTGTTAACTTCATTTATACAGTTACACTGTCAAAATTGATAACATTTATGTTCTTTCTTGTAATCATAATTAAGTCTTCTATGGGTTTGACTCTAAAAATTAGTAATCTATTAATCTAAAATAGTTTCTATGTTTATTAAATAAATATTTTTATGTATGGGCCAATCTTTGTCTCCTGAGACATCCACCCAGGTATTCCCTAATTTCTGCTCCCATCTAAACAGCTTGTTTCTTAGCTTTCACTAGCTCTTGCCTCCAGCTCTCCAGTCTTCTCTTACAGATTAAATTTATTTCCTATATCTCATGCCTTCTTTCATGGTGTTTTCCATTTTATGGGGCTTTACAGCTAATTATTTTCTTCAGAAGTCTAACATATAATACTTTACATATCTGATATGTTTTACCTATTTAAGTGCCGGTTGGGCTGGGTATAAAATTCTGTGATCAAAATCACTTTCCCTCAGAATAGCAAAGGCATTGCTTCACTGTCTTCTAGCATCCAATGTTGCTAATAAGAAGTCAAAAGCCATTTTGACTTTGGCCCCCCAGAAAGTAACTTGCTTTTTCCCCTCTATAGAATCTCTCAGGGGTTTCTCTTGCTGCTTGATTCCCTATGGTTTCATAGACATATGTCTAGGTACAGATAAAAGCTGGTTGTAGGGCACTTAAATAGAAATATCTGCTTTTTTCTATCTTCCCTGGAGAAAGTTAAGAAGCAGAAGCCACATTTTGGCTTCTGAAACTCACATTGATATTAGGGAAGTAATAAATTATAAATGCATGTTAACATGTCTTTCTCAGATCTGAGAAATTGAACTTAGAATGTGGAGTTCAAATATTTATAACCAAGTTAATAAACACATCCTCTTGGGACAATGTCAAAATCACTAATTTTATAATTTAAATAAAAAGGCCCTCAAAGGCTATAAAAGTGGAAATTACCCATTCCTCATTCATGAGGTAAAAGAAAAAGGCTACATCAGGAGGAAAACTAATGCCTCAATTTTCAGTGTTTTGTTAGATTTACCAAAAACTCAAAAACATTTGAATGTATTTTAAGAGACTAATAAATATAATTAAGAGAGTTTAAGGAAGACAAAATTTAAAGAAGTGCCTCCTTGGGTAAGATTTCATAAGTACCTTGTCATATAATA
Source organism: Heterocephalus glaber (assembly GCF_053883595.1). Classification (NCBI taxonomy): domain Eukaryota; kingdom Metazoa; phylum Chordata; class Mammalia; order Rodentia; family Bathyergidae; genus Heterocephalus; species Heterocephalus glaber. The sequence continues at coordinate 22,628,856 of NW_028258296.1, read as the reverse complement.
AATGAACCTTGGTTTTAAAACATACAGTTCTGAAGAGCAATTTTAGCTCTGCTGTTTTCTAATTATATGAAAATTACTTAAGCAAATTATTTCAACTCAATGAATGTTACTTTTCTTCCTTACCTAGCCTTAACGCTATTGGTTAAACATTAAGGCTCGAAGAGTTATGAATGTTCTGTATCCAGTGTACCATGACAAGGTACAAAGGATGCATTTCTAAATGTAACAAGATGTAAAATTGCGAGTTTGGACTGATTCACCAAGACACAATTGATGCTGCATTCCAAAGGAAGTGCTAGACCATATGCATAATTTCCAAAAAGAGAAACACAGAGGAACCAGTTGCATAATCCTTGCAATCTATAACTCACACTGAAGATATTAAAGGGTCCAGAAGAGGAAATTAAGGAAGCATTTTGTGGGAAGGATAATAGAAAAAGGCCTTTGGGATTTGAGGACTCCCATCCTCTTAAGGAAGCTCAGTGGTGCTCTTGAGAACTTCATATGTATCTTCAGGCTCAGGGAACAAGACACCAGTGCCTAAATTATATCTAAAGAATTTTTAACTTGTCTTTGGAAACAAAGTAATAGACTACATTTAGGAAGTAGCAACTCACAAGGTTAATGACTACTAAGAACTTGACCTAGAAGGCTCAAGATCATTTGAACAGGGATCTAAGAGGGTAGCTTCATAGACTAAGGACACACATAACAACTGTCTTCTAATCAAAATGCTACTGCCCTGAACTATATCACACTTATTCATCCAATTTCTGTGTTAAGTCTATATTTTAATCCTGCCCAGAGAGAACTTTGTGATTCTACATGCACAATACATCTACAGAAGTTCTAAATTATCATTTAAAACTAGAACTGGTATGTACTAAACTGTCTCCCCAAAATTAGTATGTTGAGCCTCTAATCTCTGTGACCATATTTGTAGTTAGGGCTTTTAGGAGGTAATTAATGTTAAATGAGGTCATAAGTGTGGGAGAGATGTTTCTTTCTCTCTGCCATGTGATTACCCAGGAAGAAGATGGCCAGAAGCCAGGAAGGAAGCCCTTACCAAACTTCAACCATGCTGGAATTCTGACCTTGCAATTCTAGCCTTCAGAACTAGGAGAAAATTAAGTTCTATTTTTTAAGCCACTTGATCTATAGTATTTGATTGTGGCAGCCCATGCTGACTAATACAGTAGCTAATATTTACTGAGAGCATTCTATGTGCCAGGCACCAACTAACTCAAACAGCACAAGGAAGTGGGTATTACTATAGCTGTCCCCATTTTGCAAGATAAAACTGAGGCACACAAAGGGTAACTCATTCACAGATTCATAGATAAGAAGTGGCAAAGTGAGGCTTCAACTGGAAGCCTCTGAAGCCTGAGCTCTTAACCATTGTGATAGCCCTTCTCTGAGGGCTTGGCAAGGATAGTTCCCAAGAAATAGCCCCTTTCTTCATTGAGTCTTCAAGGCTTCAGAAGAATTTGTGCTGATTGCCAGACCTACAAAAGATATAAAAAGCAAAACTCATACAATTACTTTTCAAAATGAAGATAGAGTAAGAATGCAGTAGAGGAGGAAATGAACAATACCATAGTTGGTGTCTAAAACTGGCCATTCATCAAGATGTGTCAACAACACCAAACTTAAATTTGATGAGTTCAATATTTTCAAGACTAGCAGAACTTCCTGTGACCTGTATAATTGAGCAGAACTTCTTGGTTAAGATGGGCCTGGGGCTGAACTTCAGTTCTCAAGGCTAAATTTCTTCATTCCACAGTTCTTCCAGGTCACTGTCAAAACCACTAGTAATTTTACACTGCAGTGATCTGTGCCTTTTCCTGGCCTGAGGATAAATAGAAAACTTAACAGTTCTGAGAGCTGTTGACACCATGTACTCAGAAACACAATCAGAAAATGTGAAAGGAAACCCTTAAAGGATGTGAATGAAGGATGTGGACATTCACACATGTAGGTTCCCTGCATGGTGCTGGCTTTGTGCCCCAGCCCTAAAGCCGTAAAAGTGAGCAGATCAGAGAGGGAGTGGGCACCATCAGAGGTCTTAACAGAATGCAGATGGAGTAAGCACTCATGGAAAACTTCTCTGGACGACCATTCTCTGGTAGTCACAGAATTCCAGGGTGCTCTAGAAGAAATACTACAAGGGATGCTTGGTGGAGAAATAGAAAATCCAGTTCTTTACAACTATAACACATACAACTGCTCTTCTATTTGACAAAAATACCTTGATGTATTAAAAACAATAAATAAGCACAAGGTCCTGAGTTTGATCCCCAGTACCAATAAATAAACAAACAAAGAAACAAACAAGAAGTCATTTTCCTCTTCAAGTATGTAGTCCACCCTACCTAAGCTTACATACTTAAAGAAAAACTAAGGAGATGGAATGTGTTTTTGGAAACCTGTAACAATGCCCTTAATCTGGTCACAGAAGGGGACATTTGACAGGACAGATAGAGTATCTTATGATCTCTGTAAGTGTGAGCAATATGGAAAAGTTAGGGAAGGGGAAGGGGTGACTGGTAGTAGAAAGAAAGGAAAACATGAATCCCTGCTCTGAAATGTGCACAAGACAGATGCCTCAGGGAGAGCTTAGATCTAAATGCCACCATGGCCCTGGGTCCTGATCCCATAGCCAGAGCAACATCGCCAGAGCCTTCACTTTAAGAACAATGGAAGACATCGATTTTAGTCTTTCTTCTCACAAATGCATGAGTCTCGTAATGTTTCTCTTCTTATTTGCCAGGGATAGATGCAGACAGCTTCATTCTCAATTTAATTACTATTCCCTCAACATAAATGGCATTCTTTCATTCAGTGCCTCTTGCTCACTCACTCATAAACACTGGGCACTGACGTAGGTACAGGAGACTCACAGATAATTAAGCCAGTGTCCTAGTTCATGAAAAAATGAGAAACATAAAATGTGTTATATGTGAAGGCAATAGCAGAAAATGGCACGTGATGTAGTGGCTCCAGAGAAGACAAAGGGATTAAATAGAAGGGACAGGATTCAAGACCCAAGGTATTCTAGTAAACAATGACCTCAAAAAAGAACAGGAAGGGTCTAAAGCTTTTCCTTTATTGAAGGACTTTGTACATCCCCTCAGAACCCTCATCCTGCTGTTGATAAAGGGTTTCCTCCAAGCCCTGGGATTTAGATGCAATGTGAGTCTCAGGAACAGGAAAAGGAGCAGCTTAAGTTGGTTTGTAGAGTTGAATAAATTGAAAAGTGGGACCACAAGCGATGGCTTTTGACAAGTCCTCGTGTTCTACTGAAGGGTAGGGGAACACTGCTGGGTGCGAAGTAACAATACTCACTCCAGAGGTGGAGATGCTGCCTGCAAGAAAGTCTGGGCTTGGTAGTGGATGCCCTGAGCTCTGCTCAAAGCACGCAGAGCCATGGAGAGGACTTCCCTGCAGCAAGTGAAAAGGGATGATTAAGAGGCAGCATGAGTTTTATGGATCCTGTCCTAGATTTATGCTTTCCAAAGATAATGACAATGAAGGAAATGACAAATGAGCTATGATATTCCTATAAAAACGCTTCCGTCCTCTCTCACCTGCTTTTCTTTTCCTATTCTCTTTCTTGTCTCCAAACTCATTTCTCTACCTCTTCAATGATTCAAACACCTTTCCTTGTAAAGACAATCTGAAAATAATCCTGGGCTACCTGAAGCCTGTCTCCCTTGCTAATGAGGAGACAGATTTCAGTTGACATAAGCCATTTTTAACATGGAGTATTTGATGGTTCTGTGTTTTGTTCTGATGATTGTTAGCTCTTTTGGTTCATGTGGTGTTGGAAATAAATCACATCTAACCTCTTTTGTACTAAAATTAACTGTCTCCTTGGACTGATTATCTTGCCCTTGGTCTCTGAGGAGTTGCACCCACAGGATCTCCAACGTGCCTGGAAGCACAAGAAGCTTGCAGAATTTACATGTCCAGAGAGTGCAACTGGCTTTCCTAGGCTTTGGTTGAGAGGGCTTAGCTTCTCCTAAAAACAACAGTTGTACTTTAGCAAAGTTCAGAAACCAAAGAAGGAAACAGAATCCTTTCCCCATAAATGGGAAGCAAAGGCATTGGTGGAACAGACAACTAGGGCATTTTAGTTTGAATATGTCCATTCTTTTACCAAAGAGATTTAATTTTTTCAGGCAACATGTAGTTGGCTCTCTGTATCTAGGGGTTCAACAACCACTCCTTCAGCCAAGCTCAGATCAAAAATATTCCAGGGGAAAAAACTGCATCTGTACTAAACATGTACAGACTTTTTGTTGTTATTATTCCCTAAACAATACTGTATAGCAACTATTTACATAGCATTTGCATTGTATTGGGTATTATAAGTAATACAGAGGTGATTTAAAGTATGCAGAAGGTTGTATATAAGTTATATGCAAATACTATGTCATTTATTATAAAGCATTTGAGCATCCGCAGATTTTGGTATAGGGTGGGATCCTGGAACTGATCCCCCATGAATACAGAGATATAACTGGGTTATAATTTCCTTTTGGAACTTGTTGACTATATTTTTCTGGTGAAATTGTTTACCCTGAAGATGGAAGAGTTAGCACAATTGAAGAACAAAATAGCAATAAAATCTTAATCATTTTTAAGATACAATACTTTGCCACAATTTAAGGCATGGGCAAATGTTCTTTTTTAGAGATTAGGAAAGGAGATCATCAGAAAGAGAGAGAAATAGTGTGATGGGCTCAACAGGGGAGGAACTGGTGTATTCAGTGGAATGGGGTGGGGGTAGTGTCAACATCTGAGCAGCTGGTCCATCCCTTATTTCATGTCCTGACAAAATAATAAAACCAGTGTACCCTGCTGACTCCTAATATTGTCCCCCACCCTTTTGGAAGTAAAGATGATCATATGCTGACTTAAAATTGTTTAATTGTTCTCTTCCCATTTCCCATGCCACTTAGAAGCTTTATCAATCTCTTGGATTTCTCCCCAATTTATTCTTTCTCTCTCTCTCTCTCTCTCTCCTCCTTTCCTCTCCCTTTCCCTCTGTTCAATTCGCTAGTTCTAAATGTGGACTTTGAAATTTAACTCAATATTGTTAAAATCTGAAGACCATTAAAAATTCTTTTGTTTCCTTTCTTATTTTCTGATTCCTAATAGGTCTATTGTATGTGTGTGTAAATATATACACATACGTTGAAGGCCTGAGCATCAACTGTCACCCTACCCAGCCTGCACAGTATTCTGAGTCAGCACTGTCTTCATCCCAAGCCTCTCCAGCTGCAAAAGCCATAGATTCGCCTCTTCAGCTCTGCAGCAAATCTCTCAGCTGCTCTTCTATGATTCCATCATTTCACCTAGATGGTAAGGGATCTATCCACGAGGTAGCCTCACATTCCAACAGAAGCCTCTGCTCCGGCCATGTTTGTCTTCAAAAGACATCAAGCCCATTTCTGCCCCATGTCTTTATTCATGCTGTGTCCTTCACTTTGAGTGGCTCATTCTCTCTGTGTATTTAGTTTTTCCCATTTATCATTATTTAGTTCAAGATTCATCTCATCTGTGCAGCCTTTGGAGCCACCTCAGTTCATAGGTGTTTCTCCCTCCCCTAGGCCTCTAGGGCAATTAGAGTCTGCAACAGTCATCTGGCATTAATCATTTACCCTGTTGTATCACCATTAATCCAGCAGACATTTTTGAGCACTTACTGTCTCCCCTATGTCAGTCGCTGTGACACTTGCTAATCATAAAAGGATAAGTAAGAGATAAGAAGTTTGAAGATAAAAAGATGGGGAAAGCTGAAACAAGTAAGTCCAAGAAAAGAAAAAAAAAAAGAAAGATGAGAGAGATGTAAAGATATCTTGCATGACTGGAAGAAGAACCAGCTATTACCCCTCAGCCTCAAACCTACTCTGTTATCCTTTACTTGTGATGCCAGGCTGGTGTTCTGCAAGTGTCATTGTGCTTTGCCAGCTGGCTTCCTGTAAGGTTCTGTTAATAGAGAGCACCAGAGGACGCTCTCCCGAGCACCACCATCCTCACCAGCGGATGGAGAAGGAAGACAGGACTTGTCCCTTCCTAACTGCTACCTGTTTACTTCCTGTGGAAAGTAAACAGTCTGTGGTTTCTGAGACAGTCAGAACATAGTACTTCTTCACTCTGTAAGTAGCAGTTCCTTCTGGAAGAAGCAGCTCAATTCAGTTTGCAGTTTTTCCAACTTGTAGAACAAGCATCACAGGATCCAATCCCCATTCTGAGACTCCTCTATGTGTCAGCCAGCACCTTCTCCTCAGAGTCTGGGTCCAGGCCTTTTTCTCATTCAGAGGTACCAACACAGCCAACCTTCTCCTCAGAGGTCTGACCTTCACCTCCATGGGGCTCCTCCTTTAAGCCTCTAAGTCTTAATGATTATAATCTCTTGTCTTTGTTCCCTAAATCCTAAGGGTGATAGATGCTTCCTACTTTCAAGATAACTCAGAATCTCTTTTATACCCTTTCAGTTACCTAGGTAACACCTTTTTACATTAAATTCCCAGTTCAATAGCTGGTATGCCTTCTATTTCCTGACTGGACCCTAACTACTACAGAAAAAAATCAGTACAAGGGCATAGATTAAAATAATGCAAAGTAGCATCACTAATAAGCTAATAGATAGGTTGAATATTCAAACAACACAAAAAAAGAAAGCAAAGGAAAATAAGAACAATATAATCCAGAGGGGAAAAACTAAATCTAGTGATGTCATTAATTATGTCAAATATTTTTTGGTTTTTGGTTTTTGGTTTTTTTTGGTACCGGGGATTGAACTCGGGTCCTTGCGCTTATAAGGCAGGCAGCAGAACCACTGAGCTGAATCCCTGGCCCAATTATATCAAATATTAATGGACTAAATGACCTAATAAAAATACAGAAATTTGGAGAACATATTTTAAATGCAAGACTTCATAATATTCTGTCTATAAGAAATACACTTTAAGTATGATGACACAGTAAATGGTCGGGGAAAAATCCCAAGCTATTATGCAAACAGCAGAGAGGTCAGAGTGGCCATATTAATAACAGGTAAAATAGACTTGAAGGTAGAGAATACTACCAAAGATGAATACAGGCACAATGATTAAAGAGCAAATTTATCAGAAAGATATGACAATGATAACATTGAATGTATCTAATAACAGAACCTCAAAAGATATGAAGTGAAAATTGATAGAATTAAGAGGAGAAATACATAATTCTACAATCCCAGTAGGAAATTTAAATACCACTGCTTCAACAATTCATAAAACTAGATTTTTTTTTTGCAGTGTTAGGAATCAAACCCAAGGCCTAATGTAGACTAGACAAGTGCTTTACCACTGAGCTTCCCTCTTAGCCCAAACAAAATTTCCAAAATCACTGAATATATAAAGAATTTGAATAACATTATCAGTGTAACCTAATTGCTATTTATAGATATTTACAGAATCCTACATCCAATCATTTCTTTTCAAGTGAAACAGTATGTTCACCAAGATAAAATATGTGATAGGCTATAAAACAAGTCCAAAAAACTAAAAGAATCGAAAACTGTGATAATAGGAAAGGTGTATACAATTGATAGGATATTTGAACTAAGCCTCACGAAGTGAAATGGTAACAACAACACCAGTACCAGTGTTACCAACCTTCCTCCCCAACTGTCTCACTTCCCCAAAACATACTAATCCCAAAGTGCATTACTACGAAAATTCAAAATACCAGAGATATAGAATTAAGAAGCTGTTATGGTTTAGATCTAGAATATCCCCCCAAATCTCATGTGTTGAGAAGGGAGTTTTGGAAGGTGATTAGCTTCTGGAGTGCTACACTCATCAATGGATTCATCTGATGAGTTCATAGCCAAATATGCCATCAGAAGATGTGGTCTGGACAGAAGAGCCAGGTCATGGAGCATGACTTGGAAGGGTCTGTCTCCCTCTCCAGCTTCTCCCTTCCTTCTTTGCTTCTAGGCCACCTTGGGTTGAGTACTTTTTCCTCCCCTATCCCCTCTGGAATCCTATTTCTGCCTTGGAGCCAGCCGTTGTAGCTTGTATCTAGATGGCCCCCCAAAGCCCCATGCAGTCCTTTTTGAAGGTAGCTGAATCTGGAATGTGTGATGCTGGGATGAAGGGCGTGTGATTACTAAACCACTACATGTGAGTGATTGGCTTGGTACTGTCCTGATCCTGGTCATCTGGATGGGATAAAAGGGGCAGAAAGATGCTGTTAAGGTCCCTTGTTGCTTTTGCTGCCTCCGCCACCGTGAACTGTTGCCCCTCGGCCACCCTGCCTTGCAGCCAGCCGATTATGGACTGAAACCTCTATCTGTAAGCCAAATAAACCTTTTCCCTTTTAACTTTGGGTGTTGGGTATTTTGTCTCAGCAATGGGAAAGTACGAAGACAGAAGAAGATCACAAAAACTTCCAGGCAAGGAAAATTAGGCCCTTTACAAAGAAAACAACCCAACTGACATCAGACTCATCAAGACCAATACCAGATATTGGAAGGATGGAAACTTTCTATTTTCAGCTTTTTATCCTGTGGAGATAAAATAAAGACATTTTAGACATGAAAAGTGAAAACATTATAATGTTTTAGAAAGTTATGAAAAAGTATATATTAACCAAACAAGAAATAAACCAAGAGAAAAAAAGACATGAAATCCAGAAAATAGACCCAGAGAGAAGTAAAAGTAACATATAATGACACTTGTGCAATTTCTCAGAAAGAAAGGAAGTCTATACTGAAGCAGGAGAGAAGAAACTTCCATAGAAAATTAAAGCTACTCAATATGAGTCCATGGACAAACTCTTTTATTGTGATATGGTAGAGATATTGGAATATTTGGAAAATTTATCCTAAGTGTATAGAAAAAGGAAACATAAAAATCAGGTAACTGTTAACTCCAGGAGAACTAGAAGGCAAGACAAAGAAGGAAGCATGGTTATTAAACAGTATTCAGCTCATCATTGAGCCACATTTGAATGTGTATAACAAACAAAAATGGTCTCTTTAAACAAATATGTTGAAGGGAAAAAAGATGGTATAGAAGAGTTAAATTTTTATCTATTGTGGCAAAAATATGGCCATGCATTGCTTAATGATGGAAATATCCATCATTAAGTGATTTCCTTGTGTGAACATCACAGAGTGTACTACACAAACATAGATGATATAGGGCCACTTGGTGCGGCCCCTTGATGTGATCAAGAGACAAGGTGGCCAGGTAAGGCAATGCACACTTGCAGTCTTAGGTTTTCGACAGATTGAGGCAAGAGGATTACATGTTCTACCTCAACGTGGGCAACTTAGCAACTTAGGGAGATCCTGTATCCAAACAAAAATTGTTTTAAAAGGGCTGGGGATGTATCTTGGTGCAAAGTCCCTGGATGCAGTACTACGAAAAAGAGGGGGATAGGAGGTAAACATGAGGTATATGAAGCTGCTGCTGGAATAACATGGCACACTGTTTTACAGTAAACTGCTTTTTAATAAGTAAAAGGAGTACCCTCTAAAATAACAGTGAAAAGGATAGTATAGTAAATACATACACAGTGCCATAGGCATTTATTATCACTATCACATATTATGTGCTAAACATAATTGTCTGTGCTATGCCTTTATAAGACTGACAGCACAGTAGCTTTGTTTATACCACCATCACCACAAACACATGGGGAATGCACTGCAATACAGCTTTGCAATGGTTACAACAGCACTAGGTGATGGGAATTTTTTAGTTCCATTATAATCTTATAGAACCATTGTTGTATATGCAGCCCATTGCTGACTGAAATGCTGGTATGCAATGCATGACTGTACAATAAAATATTCCTAAAATTTACCAGTTAAAAAATAAGAATATTATTTAAATTAAATGAGTTAATAGGATTTATAACAGTGAGTGTTTCATAGTAATCAGTATCAGCTATTACTAGAAATCTAAAGTTAACCATCAAGGGAAAGAGAAGAATTGTGAGTAACTATTTGAGGCAGAGAACTCAAGATGAGGACAAAAGCTATTCTGGTTCATTATAAGCTTTTTAGTGCTACATTACTTCTAAAATAGTATGCATGTATTGTTTTTATAAAAATAAAACTTAATAATAAAACAACTATATTATAGAATAAAAAATAAACAACAATTTCAAGGCATTGTAAATAAGGAAGCAAAAAGTAACATAAGTGCAATGAGTATAAATTTTAAGGAGCAAAGTACTTATTATAAAAAGACATATTAAGGCCCTTCATATACTATTAGTGGAATTTTTAAAATTTACAGTCATACTTAAAAACAGGAACATACTCCATAATCAAACAAAACCAAACCAGGAATGTCTCCCTCAAAAGAGATATTGAAAAAAAAGAGAAATTGATATGAAACCAGAGTGTTAAATAAAAATTAAAGCTGAGTATCTAATGGAGAACATGGGCATAAACCACCCATATGAAATTAGAAGTAGTGATAGTGATTCAAAGCCATTAATGGCTCCCAAAATATATCTCTATCCATCAGCCCAAGATTACGGTCAAGAGAAGTCACCTACCCATGAATAGGGGTAAGCAATCAGTTCTTGTGATAGACTAGGACCCCAGTCTACACCACTATCAAGAAAATAGCCTAGAATTGTGCCATTTCTTTAGGGTGATAGGCCCAACAAAGCCATAGTTATAAGCCTTAGTAAGAAACAGGCTATAAAGCTTAGGCAGGAGGAACTATGAAACCACTTCCATAAGGAGGACAACAGGAGAACAAGAAGATGAATTCACAAACAAAATCATGATGAATATTTTCAAAAATCCGTAAAAAGAAGAAAGCATTGACAAAGCAAAAAACTGAAATCAAACACAAGAAAATTGAAATATTTGAACTTTTATATAGTATATTAAATAAGAATATTTAATAGTATATAAATTTAATATATAAATTAGTATATAAATTTAATAGTATATTAAATAAGAATATATATTAATAAGAATATTAAAATAGCTTTTTAAATTAAAGAAATCAAAGAAGGAAGAAAGTCTATAAAATAACACCAGGACATAGGAAAATTAAAATCTTCTTAAAACTATAAAATATTTAAGAAAAAAAAAGTTTATGGGTTAAAAAAAAGGCTAAACTCAAATGAACTAGCACAAAGGACTAAATATTACCCAAAGTATGTTTTTAAAAAGATGAAAATCTGAGGGAAAAAAGAAAGAAAAGTTGGAGGCACAGAAAAATGATTAAAAGAAAGGTTAGAGACCCAGGGAAATGAAAGAAGTTCTAACTTGTATCTGTTAGGTAGTAGTTTCATTAGCACATTAGTGGTAGCTCCGTTCATGAACTTGATTCTTTCCATGATTCTCACCACAAACCAAGTTGGAGGCAAATCAAATAAAATTCAATGTATATGTTCATGTTGACCTTATGAGGAAATTTGATTCGGTTCTTGTCCAGTTTGGTTTGTGACCAAAACTGTGGGAAAAACTGAGTTCATGAACCAAGGTGCCACTGTACTAGAGAGAATTTTAGGGGAAGAAGGCAGTGTAAAGAGATAGTAACTGGAAATTTTCTAAAATTAAAGAAAACTATGAGTTAGGAAAATGAAAACGCCCACCAAATGCCAAGAAGTGCAAACTTTATAAAAACCCACACCTACATACATCATAGTGCAAGTTTCCAATATCACAGTTAAAATGAAACTAAAAGAATCAAGGAAAAAAAACACTGTGAAGGCAATGACAATCATATTGGCAACAGACTTCTTCTTAGAAACAATGGCAATAAGAAGTTTATGGAATAATTTTCAAAGCACCAAGGAAAAATTCTGTGAGTCTAAAATTCTACACAAACTACCAGTCCACAGATTAGTTTTAGGAAATTATTGACCACATGTTCTTTCCTTCAAACAAAGCAAAACAAAAAGTTACTAAGTAGGTATTCAATAAAGAAAAAAATTAACCTTGAAGGAAGGAACAAATATGTAGGAAAAAGAAATCTATAAAACATGTTAATAAATCTAAATGAGCATTGATTATAAATAATATTACAAATAATTCCTGTATTAAAAACAAGGTGGGACTCTAATACCAGATAATTATAATATAGGATAATGTATGCTCATTCAGATAAAGGCTAACCCTTCAAGTTAGATAATAATAGAAGTACTGATTAAACTTTATTTTACTGGAAAACTATAAATTCAAATTATATAAGTTAAAACTCTAAGAAAAAAGTCATTAAAAGAATCAAAACAGTAGGTATAAGTTCTAAACAAATAAGTGGAGAGAAAAGGAAGAAATAAAATTCAATCAACCTTATACATAGTATAAGAAAAACAGAAAAAGAAAAAAAAGGCATGGCAAATAGAAAACACAAAATAAATATCAGAAATAGTCTTAATAAATGTAAATAAACATTCTAATTGTACTTTAAGAAAGAAACCAGGTCAGGATTTCTAAGACAGTTTGAACTATTAAGGAATATGGTTGAAAACAGCAAAGGAAAAGAGATACTCCTCAGTAGAAAGACTCAATAGTCACTTTTCTTACAATAATGTAATAAAAAGAGTGAAGAAGCAGGACTAGATTAAGACTTGAGGGTTAGGATGATCTCATTAAAGATTTTAAGTCAAGAGTTAATAGAAATACATTGAAGATAGCTGAAATAAAGGGCAGTCTGTAAGTGATACAGGAACAAACTCTGAAGAGACTATCAGACTGGCCAATGGACAGTCAATAGATTAGCTAACTGGGATTCTAGAATCAAGTGTCTGCCTTTTTTTTTTTGCTTAAATTCTTTTATTGGTACATTTTAGGTACACAATATGTTTACATTTATGATTGGGTGCTTGTACCTGTTCTTGATGTATCTTGGGTCTTACTTTTTCCCCATTACCTGTGCGCCCTTCACCCCCTCCACCCTTCCCTATTTACAAAGACTTTGTTTCCATTTTTTTCTTTTCTCATAATTTTTCCTTTCCCTTCTTTCCTTTCCCCTTCCCCTCCCACTTCCCCTACCCCTTTGGATCTTTTCTTCCTATTTCAAATTGTCAATTATTTGTTTTAATCGTTTGAATCTTTATTTACACTTTCAGTTTCTCACACTAGAGAAACTATTCGGTATTTACACGTGTGTCCTATTTATTCTACTTAAGAGTATGGCCTCAATGCGCAGCCATTTAGCTATAAATGTCTCTAGTTTCTCATTCTTTATGGCTGAGCAGTACTCCATTTTATTAAAAAAAAAACACACAGCTTCTTTATCCAGTTTCTAATTGATGGGCACTTGAAGTGTCTGTCTTTTGTTCAAATAGCTCTGGTAAGTCTGAATCAAGGAATGGGTTACATCCTGAATAACAGTTTCCCAGAGCACATTAGCTATGCCCACCAAACCTGTCTCTTATAAACAGGAATAGACTAAAATAACGTATTACTAAGAAATGTGAATGGAGGCTTAGTAGAGGTGACAAAAGGACAATACTAAGAATTCAACTTACAATGAAATGTAATAAGTGGTAAGTAGAATTAATAGCCAAGTTGGAACACAATTTTCTCTAGCCAGTAAAAGAAATGGATGAAGCTGAAGACTGGAAGTGAGAGAGATCACAAACCCAAGGGTTGTTACATGGGTAGAGTGGAGAATAAAGCCCCAGAAGGGGCATGTGAACTACAGAATTAGACAAGTCAAGAAATGGAGTCTCCCTGAGGCTTGTAGAAGCAGTCTTTGAGGGGCAGGAAGAAAGGATAGTATGGAAATGTACAAGATGGTGACTAGGAAACAGGAATGTCACTGCTGGAGGCTTCAAAGGAAGATCGGTTCTGGATGTAACCAGAAGAAAAAGTTTGTCCAGGTGGAATAGAATTAAAGCTTTTAGAGCAAAAGAAGCCAAAGGGCTGTACGTATCAGTGGTCACCAGAGACCACCGGAGAGGAGTTCTTGCTGAGAGGTCAGGGAAAATAATCTCACCAGAGGTCATGGGAATGGTGAGAACCAGGAGACGACTGAGCCATACCAGCTTCTCGAGCCCAAGACATGTTAATAAGAATTAACAGCCTACCTAAAATTCATCAATTGATTCTGTCACTTACATAATGAAATTCTAACTACTCAGTACATCCTTTATGTTCCTTGATCTCCACTTCATCTCCCACCACTCAGCCACCCAGGCCTTTCACTTTTCTACTGAACTACCTTCTTCCATCTGTCTGCACGTACATTAGCTCCTCAACTTGAAATTTCCTTTCCCTACATTTTTACCCAGCTGACTCTGACTTAGTTCTCAGAGTGAAGCTCGAGTCCTCTCCTCCATAAATCCTTCCCTGGGTTTCCAGCCAGAGTTGCATGCCATTCCCCTTCCCACTTCCCATCTTGCCTCTGCTGTACTCTAAGATCCTCTGCCACAGCAGTGACCACACTGCCACAAAGCTCCTCGAGGGCAGCCACTGTGTGTTACCTATTTCAGTGTGCCAATACCCAGTAGGGTTCCTAATACAAAGCAACTTCTCAATATGTATTTTTCAGGTATATGCATGAATTTCAAGAGGGTTGAAGTAACTTTTGTCATCACATTCCATAAAGATGGAAAATTAAATAACAAAGAAGAACAAATCTCTCCACATGACATTTCATAAAAATGAGAATGAGTATGGTGTACCGTGAGCTGTTAGGAGGGGGTGGGCGGCAGGAATATGGCCTAAGAGACTGAGATGAAACAAGACAGAAAAGAAGGCACTAGATGTGTTTGTTCCATGCCTGTGATTCAAGATTACAGGGATAAGAGAGACAAGGAACTGAGAGGCCACCAGCATTTGGCTGTTCACCAAACATTATCTCATGTCATCTGCACAGTAAATCTTGAGATGGAAATTTGCATCTCCATTTTACTGGAAATCCAGCAACAGGGTTCACAGAAGAGTTTCAGTGGAAAATCATGATAATTCCGTGGAAATTCCTTCTCTGGTGTAGTGAGATCAGCTGATTATGTCAAGCGTGAGCTTCCTTCAGCAGAAAGTTTATTCAAAGCCCAACATGAGCAAAGGGCACTACATTTTGGTTCTCTTCTTATGCCCCGTAGCACTTAGTGTATGTTTTAGACTTGTGAGGACCAGGTATGTATTTGTTGATTGCGTGAATGAGTTGGTGAATTAGTGAAAGATGAATTCCATTAAGCATAAAGATAGGGCCATCTAAGTACTTAACATGAATTATTTTATTTAATTTTTACAATATCTCTGATTATTCTCCATTTTACAGATGATTAAAGTGAAGCTAAGAAAGCCTTAAAAATTGAAACAAGGTCATGCAACTTGCAAAATGACAGAGCAAAAATTTCCCCCAGGCCTTTCTGCCTCTGCCTCTGCTCTGTCTTAACCATTCGGCTACATTGCCTCTCAATTAATGGGTTCCTTTGAACTAAGGGATTTCTCTGGAAATCTCAGTGTGCTCATGTGAAGATAGATGATGGTTCCTGATGGTCCAGCTCTATGAAAAGAAAGCATGAAATGTGGGGAGCTGTCGGTGATTAGTTCAAAATGCAGCAAATTTAAAAATACACTGGCTTCACTCTTAGGTGTTTGTCCAGCAGGGGTGGAACAACTTTAATTAGTGTAACAGGACAATAGGAATTAAATTGGCTTGGTCATAAGATTTTTGTAAGATGACACGGATGGTATTACTATCCAACTTCAAAGATTTGGAAAGATGTTCCTGCTAACACTGGAGAATAGAAACCTGTTTTTCATCAACTAGGCTGGCCTGACAAATTAAGTCTGTGGAGTCATTAGATTAAGATAAGAGCTTATCTTCTAGGTTGACATTTATTCGGAGGTTTTTATACTGCTCAGCTAGTAATTAGTGCTGTTGAATTTTTAACACTGCTTTGTCCAGTCATTCAAAAATTCTAGAGGTATATTTGCATCTCCCATGTATGTTTTTTGTTATTAAAAATAGAAGAATACAAGTGAATTACTTTAGAAGATTTGAGCAATTCTTCCAAAAATTATCCTGTAGCAAAACATGGAGTTTAACGACTTACTTGCAAAAGAAAGGAGGTGTTCTCCCAAATTGATAGATGTTGACTCAGGAATTGTCTTTACTATGAGATCTACAATTTATTTTAAGGCATACATATTATAGGTTTATTATGTTCCAGTAGAATTATTTAAACTATGATCATACGCAATAATGGTTTCCTGCTGTTTCACATCTCCAGTTCAACAAATATACTGTAGATCCAGACAATAGCTCAAAGGTGTGTGTGTGAGTGTGTGTGTGCGTCTTTTCCTCTAGTTCCTTTTCTATGGCTGGTGAGACTGTGAAAAGTCTTGTTTTTCCAGTTTTCTTGCAGTTATAATAACAACTTGATTGCTATAAGATAAACTAATATATTAAGCTTACACATGTGTGGTGACAGTCTGTCAAACAAACAATGCTCACATTTTTAAGATTCTTGGCTTGCAAAATTCAAATTTCTATGTTGAAATACTAATTAATAATCAGATGGGTAAGAGCCCCTGTTTTAAGAAAGTTCATTACTTAGTTAAGGTTACATCTTTTTCATATTACCATCACATCATTTATTTTGTCCAAAGTGTGGACATCACTCATCACTCAACATATTGCATTGGCCACTTATAAAAAATGTGGCAGAGAGAATTCTGCAGAGACAAGTGAAAGATCTGACTCTACAAGCACACATTAACATCACCCAAAAGGAAGCCTCAAAGAAAACTCTACATACTTAAGATAAGGAGTTTGGAAGGCAGATTCTCTTTCATTAAAACTTGACCTTTGTAGTTTTGTAGTTAACAGGCCTAAGTTGGAGTTACTTGCTAACCAGCCTGTGTGCAGCGAGTATCGAAGCTCTTGTCACGTGTGCACACTGACCAAGGTGAATTGTCCCACAAAACACACAAAATTCTTCACGTTTGTTATGAAACATGATCAGCCTTTCTCTCTTTTTTTTTTTTTTTGGTGCCGGGGATTGAACTCCAGTCCTTGTGCTTTCGCAGCAGGCAGCAAAACCCCTGAGCGAAATCCCCAGCCAGCCTTTCTCAATATCCCAAGTAAATTCCACTCCACCCTTGGCATCTCTGTACTGTGGCATAGTGAAAAGAAAAGGCTCTAGTTGACCACTTCAACAAGTCATTGAATCTCAGTCTCCTTGCCTGAAAAATAAGAGGTTTGTTCAGGATAACCTTTAAATACACACTCAGATTCCTAAATCTCAAATCTGTGATCTAATCCCCAAAGCAGAACTGTTAAGAAGTCTGAGTGGGCTAAGAAAATTATAATGGAAGAATATACCACTGAGTTTAGTTTCATCTGACGAATTTGCAGAATTAAGTTTGAAATAGCACAGCAATTCTGAAATTACATGATTATACTTTGTCATAGAAGACAGGTCAGAGTGTATTTGTTGAATGAATGAATGAATGAAGACATAACAGGGAATACTGGGATTTGGAGTCAGACATGCTTAATTTCAGTTCTCTGAACCTACTTCTCTATCAGTGAATCTAGCATAATAACTAGCCCAATGACTTGTTGGCAAAATAAACAAAAAGGTACATGAGCATACAGTAGGTGCTCAAAAACAACATGTGTTTTTGTTTCCTTTCCCCTTGGGGTTAATTTTTTTTGTTTTGTTTTGTTTTTTTCACTCTCTGGTTCCACATAAATTAAATGGTAAAAATGTTACCATTCAGCTATTACCAACCACTACCAACATACTTGGTGTGATTATTATCTTTTCATAGGTATTGAAAAAGGAAGAGAAGAGAAAGAGCACAAAGCTTCTGCCTCCCCCTGGGTAATCAGGCCCAGGAAGGTAGGCGGCATTCAGTATGTTTACAATGTACTCCATCTCAGTACTCAGCCTTCATTAACTCATCCACCCCCACCCCCAGCTTTCTGAAGAGCAACATGTAATTAGAGCACTAACGAGGTCATTTAGCAGAAACCATGGGTAGGGAGTAATGAATGTGCTATCAGGCTCGGAGAACAGCTTGGGCAAAAATCCAAACAGTCCATGTTCAACTCTGATGAGAGGACCCAAACTTGGAAAATGAGCTTGGAAAAGGTTAATAATAGGACACTAAAATGAAAGCCTCCTCTCTGAGATACCCCAAGCAATGTCTGTGCGCAACCCTTCAGGGCTGGTCTGTGCAGATAGTGTCTCCCGGTAATGAGAAGTTCCATGGCACTTTGTACTTAGCAACTGTGATTTGGGTGCTTCAGGATCATTCCTGGGGACACAAAACCTGGAAGGAACTTCAGAGATTATCTATTCAATCTCCCCCTTTTTAGAGATGAATTTAGAGCATTCCTGCAAGCTGAACTAGCTCCAGAGGCCAAGTAGAAGAGAACCAAGGCCTCCAGATGACCAAGAAGGTGTTGCAGTCCCTAGCCCTTGCTGTCCCCTCACCCCTAAGGATGACATTTAGGAGAACTGTTGGACAGTGTACAGTGAGACTTTAAATGGGTCCAGTTTTCCTCGGACCACAGCTAAAGTAATTAATTAGGTCTCAGAAATAAATCCATCCACCAGCTTGCATTTGGAATTAGCACTCTTAATTGAGTCACAATTGCTAACATTACTGTGGATTTCAACTATACAGAAGAGGAACTGGAGGAAGCAAAACCAAAAGAAACAAAGCCTCCAAACCCCTGGCCCTGCTAGGTGCCACCCTGCTCCATCCCACGGCTTCCAGCTCACTGAATTGCTGCCTGGACCTGTACACGTACCACAGTCTGCTGGTGAGTAGGACAAATAATGGGCCACAACCTGTATCACTCTTTTATTTATAGTTTATAGATGTCATCAGAATGAATAAAGTAAAAAGTAATGTAAAGTGTTTTCTCACTGTGCTTTTTATCCAGTTAATAGATACTAAATGTACAACTGTGATGATGTGGAAGTGTCCATGAAGATTTTTTGATGATTAAAAAAACAGATTTCTCTAGTTAAAAATGTGAGAAACTTGTAGTTTCTTTTCTCCAGATATTAGAAATGTAGCCCTATATATTTGTTTTCTATAGTATTATTTAAAAAAAAACAATTCTGTTACTAAGTAGAACTTAATCACTATTGATACTTCAAGTATTAAAATTCACAAGATGGATTCCTTTCAGGAGACACTTCCATTTCAACAAGCATTTATTACGCTCTTGCCACATACCTAACACTAAAAGGGTGTTTGTGATAACAGAAGGCACAGTCTGTAGTTTGTCTTGAGAAACTGGCCATTCATTTGGGCAGCTCCGACACACCTACACAATTATTGAAGAACAGATACAACAGATTATATAAAAGCTTCTATGATTTTCTTCCTTCCCTATGTGTGTGTGTGTGTGTGTGTGTGTGTGGTCCAAGGGATCAAATCTAGGGCCTTCACGCTGAGCTACATCACCACCCCGCTTTTATCATTATTATTATTTTTTTTATTCTGAGAAGGGTCTCACAAAGTCACTGAGTTACCCTGGCTAGGCTTGAACTTGCAAGCCTCTTGCCTCAGACTCCCAGAGAACATCCACCACCATGCCTGGCTCTTCCTTAAAAAATTTTTTTTTTTTAATGTAAATGATAACTGAAAAGTGTGCCTCTGGAACCAGGAGGCATTCATTTGCTCTTTTGCTGTGTAGTGTTTCCCTGGGGACCCTCTGCTTTGGATGCCTCCCCCACACAACTGGGTTCCCCCAAGGGTCACCCCCAGGAGCCATGTTTTTGCCAAGGGCCTACTCCTGTTCCTTAGGTGACCTATATTCTTCACACATAGCACCTCCACACATGCACCTCCACACATGCTCTTTGTTCTCCTGGAGTCAAGAGGAAACTGGGAGAAAATCTGCCTGAGAGGAGATGGTAAGTCTCAATGGCATGGTACAGTACCATAAGGAATGGAAGGATGATGACTGTGCCTCAGGACGGGGCCTGGAAGGGCACTTCTTGTTCCCTTAACACAGTCTTCCTTGTTTGATTTTGAAAACAATGTCATGATAGGAGAAAACTCCTCAAAGCTCTAGATTATCAACTAATTCAGGTGTGGCTATACAACTCTGCAGAGCAAGTTTTCATGGCCCTAGATGCTGTCCAGTGGCCTCTCTCTGCCACCTCTCCTCATTGTGGGAGAACTCAGACAGAATCCGATAATATCTGGCAATGTGGGAGACAGTGGGCTGGAATGGAGCTCAGATTCTGGGGATCTGAACTGAGGTTCAAATTCCATCGTGGTGTAGCCTTGGGCAAGTTGCTTAACCTCTTTGAACCTCAACCTCCTTTCTGGAAAAATGGAGATGCTAGTGACACTGAGCATATAAGATTAAACAGGATGAAAGATATGACACCCAATAGGTGGTTGGTGCGTTCTTGTTTTTATGTTTTCAGAGCAAAATTCCAACACTCGTCTTTCAGGAGCGAAAAATAAAAGAAGCCACTGTGCCAGCGTGCAACAGCTGGTGCTAGGAACGGATGTAACCACATCAGGGAGGGAGCCTCCCAGCCTCAGAGTCAAGTGTACATTATGGATACAGCAATTTGCATCTTGTCAAATGTTCCCTAACATTTTGCAAAAATTCCCCAAATGTCAAATTAGTGACTAATCTGTACAGTGCTGCAGATCTTGTTATCCTCTGACTGATTCATAACATATTTTGGGTGTCCCAGCCACAAGTCCAAGTAAATGTTAGTAAATAAGGAAAAATCATATCTCCCCTCACCAACTCTGATAAATCAGTACCAGCTTACACTTGCAAAGAAAGAACATAAACCTCGAAGCAAGGAAGTCTTGGAGTTGATTAAGCTGTCCCCAAGTCAAAACCTACCTACCTGGCATTCACTATGTGCCCAGTCCTGTGACAGGCCAGGGTACAAGAATGGAGCTATGCATCTCAATCACTGATCTCGTGCCAGCCATGTGGCTTTATACATGTTTCCTTAGATAGTCTTCTCAAAGATCTTTTTCAAAACTTATTTAGCAAATACTGGCATGAGCATCTACTTTTTGGGAGAACCCCTTCATACAAGTAAGTGTAAAATGCTCTATAAGCCTCCTCAACCCAATGAATACCCCCATTTTGCAGATGAGAAAACTGAGGCTCAGAGAGGTGAAGTCACTTGCCTAAAGCCACATTGTTAGTAAGTGGTAAAGTTAAGGTAGGACCCAGACAGTCTGGCTCCAGAGTCTGTATGTTAACCATTAAATACTGCTTTATGGAAAGCAGATGCCATAATTATTCCCATTTTACAGATAAGGAAAACAAGGCTCAGAGAGGTTAAGTAGCCCCACTCAGGATATTCACAGTTGCTGGGTGGTGGCAGAGCTGGGGTTTAAAATGAGGGCTGTCTGTTTATACAACCCAAGACCACAGGGTTATAACACATACAAAGGCTAAAAACAAGTCATTTCTAGTGTGGCTGGCCACGCATCGAAAAAGAGAGAGATCATAGGAAGACCATCACAATAAACATCAAAGGTCTCTACTCATACCTTCATTAGTGGTCATAGCCTCACCACATGACTCTGAACTGAGAGACTTTTCCCAAATCTGGACCAAAGGCTAACCTCAGAAATGCCCTTTCTGTTTTGCTTTTGCTTTTTGTTTTGCTAACTTGGAGAAAACGGAAACAAAGCCAAGATGCTGAAGCTACAAGATACATATTTATATGCTTTCTTTATGGTGTGTGCTTAAACCTTGTTTTTTTCACTCTTTTTTATGTTTCAAAAACTGTTAAGAAGAAGAGCAACAAGAAGGTATGAGGGGACAGAAGGATGGGAAGGTGGTGGCCGGTAGATTATGCACAGCACAGTGATTTCCAGAAGAGGTTTTCCACGGGCTCTGGCTCCTCTGTGTCCCTCCAGGGCGTTCTGAAGGGAACAGGACAGTCTCAGTCTTACATGTCACACTTACATTAGCGCTATAGTGATGATTCTGGGAAAATAAATGGCTTTAGGAGCTGGAAAATACTAGGGCCCGGGTAGTTTCACTGTAAATTCTTGCACTCCAGGCAGAAGCATTGGAAAATCTAGTTTACTGGGATCTACTGCAACATAGGACCCTAAAGTTCTTATCTTGGCCCCGCCCTCAATACCCACTGGCACTGGTGGAGCCTGGGAGTGTTTATCTAAGACCACGGGATCAAAAAAAAAGGTAGCTTCTATCTTTCTACTACTCCCTTTCTATCTCTGGCATTCAAAGGGTGAAAGTCAGAGAAATCCATACCTCCTGGACTCTCTTCACGGATCCCCCCCATACAGGTGACCCCTAAGCCTGATTGCTTACACCCTCAACCACTTTCAAACCAACCAAGTCTCCATTCCCATGGCTCCCACCCTGCCCCAAGTCACCATGATTTCTCCCCTCATTACTGTCACAATCCTAGCTTATCTCTCTGCTTCCAGTCTTGCATGCTTTAATCACCATCCACATAGCAGCCACAGCAGAAAACTGACTGTGTCAACAGAAACCCATTGCCCTTGGGGTTAAATCCAATCTTCTCAACTTGGTTTATGGGGCTTTTTCTGTGATCTGACCCTAGTCTTCTCTTTGGTTTCACTCCTCCCATCCTTGTTCCCAGCTGCACTCCGTGTCTGCAGCTCCCTCAGCGCAGGCCCTGCTGCTTCACCATCTCGCTCCTCCCCGTTCTTCCAGTTTAGCTGCCATCCTCTCTTCCAGTCCTGCACTCCTGGTTCTTCAGCCCAGCCGAGGGCCAGCATGGTCGAGACATGCTGAGCCCCCGCCTAAAGACCACTCACTGAACAGATCAACAGGGAAGTTGAGTGAGCTTTGAAGACCATAAATCAGAGCACATCATTCACTTCTAAAAACTCTACAATTTTCATTTAGAACAAAATGTAAATTGCTTACCACCTATAAGACCTTACTAAGCTGGCCCCTGACTACTCTTCCAACTTCTTCCCACACAATGCTCTCCAGTCATAATGGCCTTGTTTTTCCGCCTCCCTCCCTAAATATATCACATTGGTCCACAACCTCAGGGCCTTTGCATTGCCGCACCCTCTGGAACACCTTTTCATATTGCTTACGTTTTAGCTCAAAGTCACTTAGAGAATTCTTCCTGACAATACCCCAAAATAGGTTTTATCACCTGTATTGAAAATATTGCTGGCTAAAATTACCTTGTTCCTTTTTTACTGAGTTGTTGATTGTGACCCTGTAAGTTCCATAGGAGCAGGACTGTCTCTACCTTATTCACAGCTGTTCCTCCAGTACCTAGAACAGCATTTGACACCAGCAGATGTTTAGCAAATATTTATTGAGGAATAAGTGAGTGAATGAATGAGTAAAGTGAGCTAAAATGGAAATGTGGAGCATGGAACGTGGAGTGCCTTAAAAATATATTCCTATTTTTGCTTTTTTGCATGAGTTTCTTTCAGAAATTGTAAGTTCCTCTAGAGGATTAGCACTGAGAGGTCACTGTGTTGCCCCACAAAGATGCCTAAAATGTAGGTAGTATAATTCTTCACGATAGAAGCATAGAGGTAAGACCATAAAACCTTTAAAACTGGAAGAAGTTTCCAATATCTTTATAGTCCAATCTGTGCACTTGGTGATACAATGAAGTCCAAGAGAGCTAGAGCGACTCACCCAGAATGTTGCCAATACCCAGGCCCATGTCAGGAGACAGCTCAAGTCCCCAGTCTGGTCCTGCCTCCACATTTTGCTGCCCGTTTTCATGCTCAGCAGCAATCTATAAAAGAGCCTGGAACAACGCAGTCCGCTTGGTTTCTGGGTCTGTAGGAAACTCTTCCTTAAGTAGGTATTATTCTTTTATTTTTCATGTTCTGGTTATTACTTCTGCTTCTCAAATCACCCCTAAGACATGGAG